>NC_142697.1:18820454-19123636 GCF_029641045.1 Salvia hispanica
TAAGAAATATCGATCTACACTTATAATTCACTCTTAGTCAACCAAGAATGCTGTTAATCTAATTAGGACTAATAATGTTCAACTATATACTTACAAAACTTGTTCACTATAAAAATTAAAACAATAGTCCTATAACATACTAATACTACTACTATTAGATTTGAAATGGGTACACAAATGAATCCATGCAAATACTATAATTTGAATATGATATAAACGCAACTCATTTGGTAAGGCAATAAAACGACATAAATAATTGCATGAGGGAAAAGGAATAAAAAAAAAAGTGTACCTTTCCGATCTGTTCCCATAAGGAAGTATTGAAAGAGGCTGCGGTGGTGATGACCTGCGGGAAGCTGGTGGCGCCGGGGAATTCGCCCCCGAATTTGGTCCCGGGCCCCACATTGGAGACGCCGTGAAGCCCCTCCGACCACCACTCGTACCCCGAGATCCCCAGCCTCGGCACGGCCGCGGCATTGTTCACGAGAAGCTTCACCTTCTCCTGCAATGTCAACCGTCCGATCAAATCCTCGGCTCTCTTCGCCGCCGACAAACCGGTTTTGCAAAACGGAAAGTGCTTGGTGTTGGAATTGGAAGGATCGCAGGCGAATGCCTTTCGAGTATCTGCCGCTGCGGCTTTTCTAAATATGAAAAAATAAATTAATAATAATGCAAGAGATGATATTAATCTCCTCATATTTTTTTGGAGACAATATTACTACTATATTATTAATGTTGTGTGTTGTGGAATGTGATAGTGAACTATAGGTTTTTATAGAAAGTTTATAGCTACTGAGAAATGATGATTTGCAAGATTATTTTGATATAATAATTCGACAGTTTCACCTTTTTTTCTTTTTGGGAGGTAAATTCTTTTGCAAGGATGGGAATTATCACTTTTTTCTAAAAAAACTTAGTAGTAATTTATAATTTGAGCTCTGTTTGTAGGATACATACGAATAATTTTATTTCGATCTTCAGATCATTAAAAAATGAAAAATATTAAGTGAAATAGCAAAATAAGTAGGACGAATTGAAACGGAGCTTCCATGCGTTGAAGAATAAAATCATTAAAAAAATAGTAATACTCCATAAATTCCCCCGTTTTTGGTGATTGTTAAATGTTAAGTTTCCTAATTTTAATTTAAGTGGAGTATCACCTCTTCTTAAAAGTTAATGGGGAGTTATTTAGTTACCCATTAAATGACTTTTAAGTAAAATAAATATCATTTACCATTGCTTTGATTAAATTCGCTTCCATAACTCTCAACTAATGTTAGTCGTGGTATTTAAATCGGGAAAAAAGAATTGAATTTGCAAGCTATAATTACCATGTGGGATTAAAGCAGGAATGTTTCTTTTCCACAATTTAAAGATCAAAACTTGATAGAACATTTCCTACGTTATTCCTTTTAAATGCAACAACGTTTTAAGGGTCCGACCAAAATAGTATGTGAAATTAATTATGTATGGGATTACTAATTACTGCTAATTTAATCTTCAAACTCTGCTAGATTGTGTAAGAATTCAATACTTTTGTAACACAAGACGCGATTTATATGTGTGTTGTGATGTTAAATTAATAATATATTATAGTAATATGGTACACTTATCTACATAAAGTAGACAATCAATATCTAAGAACCTAGAAATTGACAATGAAATTCGACAAGAAATGGTAAATTGGTGAGACGAAAAATAGGATAGAGTGACATGTATAGTACAAAAACTACAAATCATATTTATGCCTTTCCACAAATGCATATCTTCAATGACTTTGCTTCTAAGTGAGAGGAAACAAATACAATTATCTCTCTCTCCAACTTGCATCCTTCATCATTGCATTATATACTTTTCATTCCTTAATTTATTACAAAAACATTTTGCAAATAATAATAGTATTATATTTCATTCAACCACAATCAATAATCTTATTTTCTTCATTATAATTGTTTCTTTAATGAAGCAAACATCATTACTTCAATTAATTTTTTTCTTTATATTCATTTTTGTATCAATTTTATATTAAAATTCAAGCGGTCCAGAAATTTTTGTAACTTTTGTGGATTTCAGTAAGATCTTGATTATTTATCTTGTCAAATTTTAACACGAACTCATTTGGGATTTTTTTTCAATACGATTGTATATATGTAAATGTAGATATAATATTGATTTGTTTGATATTGTAGTATTTTACATAAGATGAACTTAAAAGAAGTGGCTTTCTAAAATCAGCAATTACAATTTTTTTTGCCAGTGTTTAATTATTTATCAGAGACTCAGAGATCTTTTTTCCTTAATTTGTTCTTTGCATATAAATCTCACAATTGGATTAGTTAACTTATTCAACTAACAACCTTTTGCTATTATATCAACCTGATGACAATTATTGTCTAAGTCAATATCATTGGCGATTGAAATTAGAATAGAAAAAATTCTAATTGAGAAGATGCCATTATACCCCCTTTCACCAAACGGCAATAATTAGATGTCAAAATCAATAGTAAGTTTTAATTCGATTAGCAAAACGGGCCTATGGGGTTGTTTGCAAATCATTTGCATTTTACAGCTATATATCCAAGTGAGGTTCAATAATTTTTATTTCATTTAGTATCATACTATATCTTAATGTGGTGTTAGTATTTTTTTTTCTTTGTAAAATTACTTCGACCTACACCCTGTATATGAAAATACAACACACGTAATTGTAGATATGACATAAACCTACAATCTATCTAAGACGATATTTATATCCACGCCCTTTGCAATTCGTATTCCAATTTCCACCATTATGTTGACACAATTAATCCCCCTAAAATAGAATTCAAGCAAAATAGTCTACTAAATAAGACTTATATGGATGGTGACTCATGGGATGGGATATGAATCATTGTGTCAACTATGAGAAATGACAATATGACATTGTGGGCCGTGGTGAAAGATAAGTAGGTTTTTATGTACATTTACTTTATATCCATTCGAATTGGTGCCTACTCTCGAGATTATCCAAACCAATCTTAATTCTCAAAGTTCGAATCATACTTTAATTTGTTTGTTACATATAGAAAGCTTATTAAACCAATTTGGTCATTTGTAATGTGCAGCCTAAAACCTATATATGATTATTAATTATAATTGATTTATTAGACAAAATAACAATGAAATAAATTATGAAACAAATAAATTTTGTTGCTGATTAATTTTATTTTTGGATGAGGTGGGATAGACAATCGTGAAATATAGTAAAATCTTATTACTCTTATATAAAAGGATTCAAGATACACTGCCTCGAGCTAAAAAAAATAACCCATGCAAGAAAAAAGAGTAAACATGTACTTTAGTCATGGGCAAATATGAAAATGAAATGATACTTGAGTAGATACAATACAATATCGACAAAAATCAGTTGTTTACTATTCAAAATATACCACATTCGTCCAAGTTACTTAATTTCTTCTTCTTGGTACGATACAATATCATTATTTCTGAAGACCAACATCATTTTCATTTCATAAGAGTAAATTTTCATTGCTAAAATCATTCTATCAACCGCAAAACATAATACCACTATTATTGAATACCAACATCCTTTTCCCTTCATCAACATATCATTTAATTAAATAGAGTACACGATAATATCATCACAGAAAACCAACATTTTTTGTGTCACAATATTATTTTCAACCTTTGGTATAATATCATGCATTAGTTATTTTAGTCTTTGAAAGAGAGAAACGTTCTGCATAATATTTTGTGAGGTCTGAAAACTCATTCTATTCAAAATTAACATTTTTAATGGGAGCGCTATAAAAGCTCATATTACTGTTTAAAATCTCCGTCTCACAATAAGTGTCACATTTTGCTATTTCGGTCTGTCCCACAATAAAAGTCATTTTTCACTTTTACCATAAATGATAAGTAGACCCCACATTCCACCAATCAATTCTACTTACATTTTATTATAAAACTAATATATATAAGTGAGATCCATAATCCACTAACTTATTCAACCCACTTTTTATTACATATCTTAAAACTCGTGCCCACACTAAATGGACACTTAATGTGGGACGGAGGTAGTATTATTTATTCAAAACGAGTGTGAAAAAGAAGTGTCTCAAATAACGTGGGACAACATTTTAAAAAGGGATTCATTTTATTAGTCTCTTTGTTCCATAGTAAGTGAAACACTTCTTAATACTCATTCGTCCCAAGCAAGATGATTAACTTTACTTTATGTGTTAAGTGAGGAGAATAAAGTAAGAAAAAAAGAAAAAATAAAGATAAAAGGTGTTTTATTTTTGGTAATAGGTCACCTTAGTTGAAACAAACCAAAAAGGAAAGTGAGTCATTTTCGATGAAACGGAGAGAGTAGTAATTTGTACCCCCATTATTAAAGTTGGTACTCCCTACATCTCAAAAGTTTTTCACACTTTTTTTTTCACTCGTTTTGTAAAAATAATAAGTAGTAGTAATAGTTAAAGTAGAAAAAGGGTAAGAGAGAATAATATAGAAAAAAGTCATAAATAAATTATTCTCTCTCTTACTTTACAGTCTTTCTATTTTAACTATTTATTAGTATTATTTTTCTATTTTAACTATTTATTAGTATTATTTTTTACAAAACGAATGCAGAAAAAACATATGATAAACTTTCATGGGGGTAGTAATTTATACCCCCACTATTAAAGTTAAAACGAATGCAGAAAAAACATATGATAAACTTTCATGGGGGTAGTAATTTGTACCCCCACTATTAAAGTTAACGGTAATTTGGATCGCCCACTAATAAAATCCTATTTTTGCCCCAGTCTCACATAAAGAGTACAAGAAAATTAATTCTTTTTTTCTTGAGAATATAAAAAGAGTGGAATTTTGATTACGACCTTTCAGTTGCACAATAGGTGTCCCCACGTGCAATTTTAAAACAGAAATACCAGAGTCAAGAAAAAACCAGGGTTTAATAGAAGGTGTAGGTCACGATCACAACGAAGAAATACTTTAGCAAACCACTTGCCCACTTGCTTATATCAATACATGTTAGGCCTCTTGTAGAGTTCTAGCTGCTTTGTTTCTAAACCCCCAAAAAAAGTAGACTTCTACAGTTCTACTATAAAACATGCACTGTATACTAAATTATACACATCACAATACATATACACGTGAATAGGTTATCAAAATGTAAATGCAAATCTAATAACCCAAATTTAATTGAAAATATTAAGGGGGAAAAGGACTGACTAAATCACCTTATGAACCCTTTCAACAACTACGCAGGTCTACTATTACCCTTGCAAAAAAATCTTAGTTATAACCGGCACAACCATGAAACGACCTTTTTTCCCTGAACTTCGCCAGCACTTCAAGGTTCTTCAGCTTTTCATCACTGATATGTGATGTAGTGATGACCACACATTTATTATAGTGAAAACTTCGTGAGCACCATTTCAATGTTCAAGCATCAGTTCAAACGAAGACACATGACACTCCACAGAACAATTTCAGTGAAGATTGGTCAGCTCTGCCACTAGGGACTCAATTGTAAGAGCAAGAGGTAATGCATCCCATTTTTTTCATAACCAGTCATTGAAACCCCCATAAATTTCAAAACTCACATCAACTCAGTGTTAATGACACAAGTAACACTTCTTAAAAGCTACTATAACATCTAAGGAGGAGGCCACTAATATACCAATGGTTACTCCATCAACAGCTAAATAGAATGACACTGGAAGCTCAGCAGAGTGTTGTTTCCAAGAGGTATCAGTAAGAGATTCAAACAGAAAAACAACATTACTATCTAGAAACAGACACAGAGATATGATATACTTCCATTTATCTAGCATTAACTCCCCATACACAACCAAATTTCAGATAAGAATTGTACAGAGCAGATGCAGAGGAATTTCACCTTACAAATTTGAAGGACAGTGTATAAGTTTTAACAACTATCAAATCAAACCAACCAGAAAGAAATAAATCTTCTATCCATTTCATATTCGATCCTTTTGGAGAGGAGCAATTCTTCCCATCTTCTTCAAGAAAGAAGAGTTTATGGCGGCAAACTTAATTAATATATTGAGAAACCCATTTGAAACCATCACCATAACCCATTTTGCGCACAATGCTGCACATGAATACCTCCAGAGGGCGCACATTAGAATCTGCAAGATTAACCTTCCCCTTACCAGTTGTTACACCAGTCAAGCCAAGGTGATAACGCAACTCATCTTCAGACGCAGCATACGGTATGTCGATCTTGTTTCCTAAAATGAGAAATGGGACAGTGGCAAGGGCCTCATCAGAAAGTAGTGCATCTAGTTCTTTCTTAGATTCGGCAAAACGCTCCTTGTCATAGGAATCCACTAAGTAAACTACTGCATCAACCTGCAGGACCACAACACATGTTTGTTATTATATACCAATAGCCTTAGGTTTTAAAGTGCTTGAATCATCAAATATTGACGAGGAGAGCAATCTTTATGAAGTTTAGCACTTCCGTACGTGGTAATCTAGTCAAATGGTTTGTGCTTTCCTATACAGTAAACAAGATTTAGATTCACTTACAACTGTAGATCCATAGGTTTCCCATGGCACACTTCCTGACTCTATATATCTCAAAGCAGTGAATAGAGCCTCAACCCCATCAAAACTCAAGGCTTCTAAGTTCTAATATTGATTAGACTGCACCAAATATGAATAGTCCAATCTCATTAACTAGTTTCGCACTCAGCAGTGCGACTGCTGTACATGTCTTGGTTTCATATCTTTCACTGTACATGTTGAGGTGTTACAGGATATAAGCTTAGCAAAGAGAAGCATCTCAGGAAGCCAATTGGTATATGTCTATATTTACATCAGTCATTTCTATTTTAATTACACACATGGCATACAGAAAAGCCCAAAGGTAAAAATTAAAAAGAACAGAGAGCATATAACTGTTAAATTGGAATATTATGTGTTTCCATCATTTTAGCTTACTATTGTGATAACAGGGGATTGAGAAAAAGAAATATCTTAACCTTAGCAGTTCCAATACCAGGGGTATCTTTAATCAGGGATAATCAACTCTATTAGCAAGCAAGGGATAGACAGTTCCAGGTGACCGAAGTAGAGAACTTATTTCACAATACAGAGCCGAACAATCAGTAATTCTAAATTAAAAAAAATGACTAGATGAATTCCAGAAAACACAGCTGAAACCTTAGGACAATCCTTCTAATTTCTAGCAAAGCCTTAAAAAAATTCGTTTACTCATTGATTGGAAGATGGCGAGCCCCGTCTACTTTAGCATCAAAAGCACAATAAGCAAAACAGACTGAATCAAATAGACCTTAGCATAATAGTCCTTCCACACTCTACGAGCGATCTGATGACCTCCTAAATCGAAAGCTTTGAACTTAATTTTGCCAATACTGAGCTCCTCCGAGGTCGGATATTGCGTCGGCTGATGTTGCACTAATCTCTGAATCAAAGGACAAGGATAAATTAATCGAACCAAAAAACCTAAAAATAGAAAGAGGAAAAGAATGAATCAAAAAAGGAGGAAGGAAGAAGACCTCATCCTTGAGCATGTGAAGGAGCGTGGTTTTGCCGGCATTATCGAGGCCGAGGAACAAGATCTTAGCTTCCTTCTGCCATAAACCGAGCGAAGCCAAAACGCCGTAAAACCAGTCCAGCAGAAACATGGATGATCAGGGGCGGATCTCGTTTGATTGAGGCGGAGAATTTGATGGTGGCGACGGTGGCGGAGGTACTGCCGTAGAGGTAGTAATCTCGACTCACAATTTGGGGGAAATGAATAAAAATAAACAATTAATTAAATAAATATGAATTACGTGGTTCACGTGTGACGTGTCCCTTTCATGGGTTGGACTTGGTTGGATCGCTTGGTCGGGTCGGGTTGTTATTTCACCAATGGAGTAGTATTAATCGTTTTGAATCCAATATTTCCCATTTTAGTTTACATTTTTATTTTCTTTTTTACATAACCACATGCATTATTAACATCTCTACAATGGCTTCATTATAACGGTCTCCATTACTAATCAATTGACACCTATTTTTTTAACCAAAATATTTAATTCACATTATTACAATTATATTCAGAGTGAACTATATAAATGGTATCTGATCTTTCACTTTCGCATGAAAATAGTATCTGATCTTTATTTTATATCGTTTTTGGTACACAGTGACAAAAATAACCCTAGGTACCAAATATGTGAATTTTTGTTATGGAGGATATTTTTGGAAATTTCAATTAAATAGTACTACCAAACATGTGATTATTTTTTTCTTTTTTAGTTTCTTCTTTCTTTTTCTTCATTTTCTTCTTTCTTTTTTGTATTGAGTGAACTGCATAAAAGTGCCCTAACTTTTCGGCTCGTAACACCGGTCAACCCTAACAAAAAAAATCCCACTACAGGGGTCTAACAAAATATACAATCAAAAATGAGGTTTTTTCGGACCATAATACCCTCAGCCCCTAAAAGGGCATTCTCGTCAAACACAGACACCATGCTGACACCGCCCCTGCCATGCAGTCTGCTTCATGTACCAGCACACTTACACATCAAGAGGATGTGACTTAAAGTAATATTTTTTCACTCTATATAAATATATATCTCAAAAGACTTATTTTTAATTACACTTAATTTTTAATTAAGATATCACAACTCATCCTCTCTCAACTCTCAGCGATTTCTCTCTCTCTACATATCCCTTCGCCGACCTTCTTCCTCCTCAATTTCCGGCAACAGATCGACGACGACGCCCCTCTTTGTGCTTCAGACCTCACCCCACCCGCCGCCCTTCGTTTTTGTTTTCCCCCATTTACACTCTACTCTCTCTTCTCTTTCCCTCCTCCCTCATCTTTCAATTAGGGATCTAGGGTTTTTGAACCTCGCCGCCACCAACCATTATGGTATGGTCCTCCAGCGTGACTGAGTATTGGCGGCGGAGAGAGGTTTCGTTACCTTCTACAGCCATTTTCAGACTTTAACTTTGTGGATGTGGGTTTGTGGGTTTGAAGATAGAATTGCATTTTGATTTTGGAATTTTTGAGTGGGAATTACATTTTATTTTTAAGTTGGAAATGGACCACCAGTGGAAGATTGGGAAAGAGTATGATGTTGGAGAATGCAGATTTATGGGTGTTCTTCGACTTTGTTTGGATTTGTAGATTTGGGATTCTTCAATTTTTTCAATTTGTTGGAATTTTAATTGTGTTTGATGATATTGGTAGATGAATGATTTTTTATTTACAGAATTTAGATTAATAAAATGAATTCGAAAAATTAAGATAAAATTGGATGAAGTTGATCTATTGATGAATCTAGTAAAATAATTGAAGGGCCATACGATATATGACCCTTACATTGTATGATTTGAAGCTCTGCAAGTCAATGTAGAGTGGGTGAGCAGGTTGGCGGTTATTAGACAAAATTGTCCTTCAAGCCATTTGGGCAATTTCGTCCAAAAATGGCAAAATATGCAAGGTTTGTGATTTTATATTTTGTTAGACCCCTATGGTGGGATTTTTTTTTTGTTTGGGGTCATCGGTGTTACAAACTGAAAAGTTAGGGCCCTTTTATACAGTTCACACTATAGTATTTTATCTTTCTTTCTTCTTTCTTTTTCTCCTTAGTTTATGTTTCCTCTTTTTTCTTTTCTCTTTTTTTTCTTTCTTTTTAGTGTTTTATACATAAATCTAATTGCATTCATAATATAAATCAAGAACAAAACACCTAAATAAAATTATTTAAAATAATTAAATCCATTAAATATTTTTTATTAAATTATTTTATACTCATTCTAGAGTTGAAAAACTTAACTAAAAATATTCACCTCTTAATATCATTATGAATACAATTCACAATTTTAAATTTTTATTAAGACTATATGATTAGTTATTAATTTAATATAAAATAATAATAATAATTATTATTATTATTATATAATATTATGTGTTTCATAATTTAAATAATTATACTATAATTATTTATTAATTAATAGTTTTTAGTATTATAACAATAATATTATTAAAGTAATTAAATATAATTATAATTATAATTAAGTATTGTATATTTGAATGATATTAAAAAATAAATTAATTATTAATTTATAACATCAAAATAATAATATAAATATTGATTAATAATAATAGTGTAAAGAATGAGAAGAATGAGAGAAGATATTATAATATCACTTTTGGTACTTAGTTTTGTGCATGCCTAAAATAACCTTAAGGGCATAAATGGAAAAATGTATTTGTTTAGAGGGCATTTTGGGGTGAAAATTGCATCAGGTACCAAAGATGTGATTTATAGGTATCAAAAGCGATATAAAATAAAGATCATGTACCATTTTTTTGCGAAAGTGAAAGTTTAAGTACCATTTATGTAATTCACTCTTATATTTATTGGCTAGTGAATTTTATAAATTGCTAGTTTATGAAAGAAAAATTACCATGAAAATCGTGATTTTTGGTTAACATCTGGTTTATTTAACAATTTTGGTTAAGTTCCGGTTTATTTAACAATTTTAAAAATAATTTGTAAAAATAATGAATTTTTAACACTTTTCTCAAAATTCTCCACGAATCTATTTTGGTTGATCAATTTTAATCATTTTTCACAACATACTTAAGCAAAATCATGTCATCACTAATAATTTGAAACATGTGTAGTCAAATCAACAACATATTAGAAAAATAAGATTTTCGTAATGATATGAGAAAAATATTACTAAAATACATAGTTTTTACGTATGATTTTTAAAGTTGCAAGACGAACAAACATTTGACCGAAATTCGTGATTTTCTGATAATTTTTTTTTACGAATGTACAAAAAAATTGATGACTTTCTTTAGATAATCTAGTTTGGATCAAATGTAAGTTATGAGGTTAGGTCACCCAAGTTCATTTCAAAACTTTTCTTAAAAGTAAGAATTTAGTGAATATTAATATCAGTTGACATCATAAAAGCATACTATTAATTTGTGACTCAATATTAGTTCGATGATTCATGGATATCAGTTTCTAACTTAATATTATAAGTTATTGAATTAATGTAAGTATGATTTCCAGTTTTGAAGTTCTCATTTTAAAAAAAGTTCTTAGTTTAATCGCTCTCTAGTTCCCAATTCATATATATTAAATTGATATTAATAAAATTCACAAAAACCAACCTGTGACTACTACTACGAAGTTTAAATGTAGATAGAAAGGTTGAAAAGTGACATTGATGCCCTTATCTACAAATTAACTAGTATCCCACCCAATATTAATTATTGACATATCACTCTTAATCTTTTTTTTTCTTAATCTTTAAGGAGAATCATTGCTTTTTTGCAGAGTATGGGCGAGATTTTGAAATAGCACGCCTTTGCTGAGGCATATGGGGCCATAATATTCAAACAACAACACATGCACACATTACACACTTGGAAAAATTTTATTTTTACACGACATGTATATGATAACTACTTAAGCAATAAATTACACAATCATATAAATTGCAACATGATTAAATATTTTTGCATCAAATACAGTGATTGGTGGTGGTATGATATCAGTGATGCAAACCCTACACATTAATTTAGTTTTTTTAAAAAAAACTAAAACTGGTTATAAAATTGCACATGAGAAAATGAAGATACTAACTCTGTATTTTCTATTATTTGACTAAAAATCATGATTAATGAGAATCTTGTAAAAAGGGCAGTTTTGGGATTTTTCACTCCACTACTCTCCTTGCATATTTAAGTTGACGACTCTCCCCCTAAACTAAGTACACAACACACCAAACACTGTGTGAAATCAAGAGTTTGAAAGTAAAGATGAGTGGTTCTATGTTATTGATAGATGATGGCTACAAATGTTGTAGAATTTGCCATGAAAAAGAAGTGGAAAGCTGCAATACCTTGGAATCGCCTTGTGATTGTTCTGGAACACTCAAGGTTTTCTTTAAAAACTCAGTCTTTTTTTTTTCTCTTTGTGTTTTTAAGGTTTAACAGTGTTTGTGTTTTTCAGTTTGCTCATAGATATTGCATACAGAGATGGTGTGATGAAAAGGGCAATACTACTTGTGAAATTTGCTTACAGGTAAAAAAAATCTTTGTTTTTCTTTTTGTTATTTATCATGATCATCATGGAATCAGCCCTACAAAGATCATTCTTTTATTTGGGTGATTTGGGTTTAAATTATTCTGACTCTATATGTTAACCTTTCAATGGGAATTTGTGTGTGTGTGAGTTTCCCAGCATAAACAAAAGTTGAAGAAGAGAAAGGTGGAATGAATAGTTTGCTTTTCTATTTACATTTCATGTTAGGTTGCTTTCCTATAAGTTTTTCATTATTTGCTGTCAAATTTGAAATTGAAGCCTTGTGCTGTTGTGCATACTATATTTTTCATTTACCATTTTTTTACCCCTTATTATTGCTTTTCTGGTAAAAAAATCCAGAAATATAAACATGGTTACAGTGCTCCAGCTAAGAAGCAGCAGGAGATAATCCACACAGCAGAAACCATAAGGTACAATCAATTCAATTTCATCCAATATTTCATTAATGCAGTTTTATAGACCTTTTATTTTATTTATAGTCAGGTCCTGAATTTAAAGGATAGCCTTTAATATTCCCTCTCCCCCCTTTTACAGTTATGTCCTATTTAGTGTTACATTTATAACAATAATATTGTTGAGCATTAAATGTTTTCATTGTTGAAGTCTGTTTGTTGCAATAAACCACGGCGAAGTGGAGAGCATTGAAGGAATATTTGAACCTGGGTACTGCAGGAGATGTGTTGCAGCATTTGCTGCTTGTCGTAGATCGTTGGCTCTCGTTGTAAGTCTCTGCTATTATGTCATATTTATGATGTATTTTTAACCGTTTCGTTTCGTGCAGTTCACCATTCTGCTTCTGGTGAAGAATTTGTTTGATACAATAAGTGGAGGAACACAAGGCTACCCGTTCTCAGTCGTTACTGTGAGCACCTGCGCTATAAAAGCTCGATTTCTCTGTTACGTTTTTATGTTACTGACGAATGTGGTATTTGTGCAGGTGTTTCTAGTTAAGGCCACAGGCATAATTGTTCCAATGTACATGCTATTTTGGTTAACAGAAGTAATCCACAACACCATTATCAACCATCAATGCTATTATCAGGTAAAACTGCATCTCAGAATCAGAATTGTTTTTTCCGAATAAATATTTTTGACATCTTCTGTTTCCGTGTTTCAGAATCCTGGCACGTATCCATTGAGCTCTAGCGATGAAGTGAGTGAAGATGAGCAAGATATAGACGGGGATGATAATGTATAGACGAAAAACGCTATACTGATACAAGGAAAATTGGAAGGAAAGAAAGAAAATATGTTTACCTTTCTTATATTGAAAAAATGCTATATTGCTATTATCAGTTGGTTAGCAATAGATATGGAAAATGAAAGGCTACCAGAAATTTAAAAAGGGGACTTGAAATGCAAGTTAATTAGAGCCCTAAACACTTTTGATTTTCTTTATAACAACCTGGCTGGCACTCAACAAACTGCATGTGATTTCACTTTTATGGAGAATGCAAAATTAATACTCACATAGGTCCTACATATCCATCAATAAGTTAATTGTCATATTTTTTTTAAATATAAGCAAATGCCGTAATATTTAATCAGAGTTGTTAAACTTGTTATGGATAGCTCAACTGTATTCGAATAATCTAATTGAAAAAAAGCTGAATTTATTATTCAACCATCTTTCAATTGATTCAGTTCTATCAATCTTATCTCCCTCATCCACAAAATCAAATGACTTCTTAGAAAATAAAGGTAGAGATCACATAACAGCAAATAATTCAAGCATCTACACAACATTAACTTCTGGCATCTACAATAGCTATCTAGCCAAGCTTACTGTTTATAACATTTCTGACCAACAATAGTCAGACAGTTATCTGTAGCAATACATAACAAACTATATCACTAAGCATCGATGAAGCGAATGTCAAAGGTGTTTGGATGGATCTGCCACACGTTTAAGGCTGCGTATTCCTCTAAACATTCTTTGAGCTGGGCTTCGCTGTATCCCTGGTTAAACCGGATTTAAACAATCAGATACATATCCAGCATATAATACCAGATGATTGAAACATTCCGAGCAGTATGAGTTCCAAGAAGAGAAAGGCATAATTTCTAGTTCCCATTATAATCAACTCACGTACTATAGAAGTCACATTCAGACTAAAGGTGTCACAGATCAACTTGTCAAGAATGAAGAATAAAAATGGGGTGGCTTGGACCTGATATTTTTACTGCTGTTCTAATTTGGCAAGTCTAAGAGTACTTGTTACTAGATTACAGAAACTGACCTTTCTTGAGATCCAGTTGAGGGCATGGGCATAGCTTACATCTGTTTTGTTAGCTCTTGCAGCCTCATCACGTAAGATCGAATAAATATCAGATATTGCATCCAGACCAGACCGTTGGCGGTCATCTGAATACAATGAGAACTTTGACATATGCATTAATCTAAGAGCCTCGTCCACATCACTCTGAGCTACATCATTAGAGAATCGGAGTCTAGCCAGAGCCTGAATATAGAAAAGTACCATCTGTCATGTTAGAGATTATTCTAAGGTGCAATTTAAGTGTGTTAAGTTTGTGGTCTATATTGAAAATATAGTGAAACGAAGATTGTCTAAACTTCATTTTTTTTAAGCCACAAAGCAGCACAAATTGTTGATGGGAAAAACTATTCCAAAGATTCCCCTTCTTACAATATTTCAGCTGTCAATAAAGAAACTTACAGCTGATATCCTCAGAATGCTGAGAAGAGTTCTGATGGTTGTATACGTGTGTGGAGCATTTGATTTAGCTTCTTCCTGCCTGATACTTGAATATGCACTAGCTATATATTCTTCTAATTCCCTTGGTACAGTAGGAGACAGTTTTCTTGCAGCTGAAATATATGCCCTGATAATCACAACACATTAGGTTAACACATGACAGCAATAACTTCCAACAGATATGAGTCAGACACATTGATGACCTTGCATCCTAATGTACACATAACATAGTTTGCAGACCTTAGCTCCAGGAGAGAAACTAACACAACTCATTTTCATATATACTAGACTGGGGAAATTAGATTCATCTCCAACAGCGAAGCTACTGTAACACTTTTACAATGCATACTTACCTAAGGAGAGATGGCTCAAGAGGAGTGAAGCCAAGATCTGGAGATTCTTTTGCTTGGTGTACATGGAGAACATGCCGAGCCATTTCAAGATCAGTATCCATATCTGCTCGATCTAAGATCAACCACAGAAGATCAAACCTTGACAGAAGAGCTGGAGGAAGATTAATATTCTCAGCAGGTGATCTCCTTAGATCATATCTACCCCTGCAACCAAAGAAAGTTGAGTTGTAAAACATCGAAGTTAACATCTGGAATACCTCACTACTATTAGAAAAAACTTAATGATTAGTTCCATATCATTTATTGAACTAACTTAAATAGATTCAATACGGAGTACAAGCTGCATTGAGTTTAAATCAGGTACCAGGCAGGATTAGCAGCAGCAAGAACAGCAGTCCGTGCATTCAAGGATGTAGTGATTCCAGCTTTAGCAATGCTCACTGTTTGCTGTTCCATTACTTCATGTATTGCTGTACGATCAGATTCCTCCATTTTGTCAAACTCATCAATGGCACAAATACCCATATCCGCTAGTACCTGGTAGATATGGTGGTTAGGTATAACTGTACAATGAAAGAAAGAGATAACCAAATGGTTTCAATGAAAAAGCACTCACCAGAGCTCCGCCTTCCAAAACCATTTCATTGGTCACTGGATCCTTCTGAACAGCTGCAGTCAGACCAACTCCACTACTTCCCTTGCCAGTTGTATACACACCTCTTGGTGCAACATTGATTATGTGTTTCAGAAGCTGACTCTTTGCAACACCAGGATCACCCATCAAACATATGTGTAGGTCTCCTCTAATCTGCATTATAAATGAGGGAATTAAAGCATGATAAAGTAAAAATAACATTAAAATATGCAGACATTATATAAATTTTGATCGGGACAAGAAGATACATACATCCACTTGGATAGTTGGAACATAATGGAAATTAGTAGGTGCAAAGTGCATCTACACAGGTAATACCTTCATCCCATCTTTCAATTTTCGATGAGGAGCACCAACTAGGAGAAGAAGAAGTGCCTTCTTAATATCTTCATGTCCAAAAATTTCAGGGGCTAATGATCGTGACAGTTTGTTATAGATATCACCATCCTCAGCTAATCGAGCAATTTGCTCCTCCTCCTCCCCTCTAAGATCATAGCTGCATTTAAAGATTAAAATCAATGTTAAGATTTTCATGTTATTTATTGTGCTCACTAGATATTTAACTGGCAAATGGAAATTCACAATATTCCTCTGAACAAACTGGTAAGAAAGATTAGTAACGTATCTGGTAAAGCAGTAGTTTTTAAATTAGATGATTCCTCAAGTTTCTTATTCAACCGAGAATCTGGAGTGAGTCAAGGGAAAAAAATTAATAAAAAGAATATTGAATTGCTCTAGTTACTTATTTCATGGACAAGGAATGAGGTGGCATGACAAGGATCTCTGTTCAATAATGGTTGCCTATTCCTTTCAATGTCCATTTGGGATTTTACTAACCATAATTTTATTAAAAAAAACTCAAATTTTAAAAAATCTGTAATTAGAGTGCATTAGCTGTACCTACTTCCGTGCAAATAAAAATAAATTATTGGCTATTAACCTTAAGCTATTAAGAAGTGTAGTGGAGTAATTTTTATTTTAATGCGTTCAGTGCACATGCATGCAAGCGAATTACTCTGTACAAAAACATTGGACTAGGACATGAAAATTTATGGAATTGATGCAAAACTACAAAAACTTACTCTTCATATTTTTTCTTAAAGTGGGTGACGGACATTGCTTCCAAGTAAGTATCAGCAATTAAGCCAGCTCGCATTGCCCTAAACCCAACATATGGAATCGGAAGAAATATTCCTGATAACTCTACAACATCACCAGGAGAAACCTGAAGTATTACAAATAGCATAGAGTATAAAGGTTAATAAGATGGTGAAAAACAATACACAGCTGAAACAAAATTATAGCTAAAGAGAAGGATAATATAGAAAAAAAGACAAGAAGGATGTTGTACAGCCAAATGGGTCCAGTTTATAGTTACGCTTGAACTAAACAGTTGTGCTTTTGAACCATTGTCTAATGTCTTTCATTGCATAAATAAAGATGCCACAGAATGAATATGAACTCTGTAACACTTTAGAAGACATCAACGAACATGAGCTGTGATATTTTCCCAAGTTTACATGCAAAATGTGGAATTCAAATAACCTAGGCACTAATGTCTGTGACAGCTGTCATAAAAAATCCCAAGAAACACATGGCACACAGATAAACCTTGTACACTATGTGCACAAATCAGGCTTACTACTATTAGTCTATTACAATGCACGTCTGATATAAATAGCTTTTAAGCTCCACTTGCTGACCTTTCTGGTAAGCTCTCCTCTAAAATGTATAGTCATTGATCGGGGAATGTGACCTTTTGGAACATGTTCAGCTAGCTCTTGAATTTTGGCCTGAAAAGTAGTATATTAGAACATTTAGGGGAAGAAATCCCTTCAGAGGAGCAACGAGCATAAACCAAAATGAAATGCAGACCTCCTGAAACTTCAAAAACTTTGATGCTCTGAGTTGGGGGATGAGCTTCCCTTTTGCATGGTTTGTTCTGCATTGTTCAGAAACACAATCGAATAGAGGCATAAATACTCGAGCAGTAACTTCCTGTGTCACATGTAACAATTCGCTCATCAACTTACTGAAGTCGTAGGTGTACCAGAATTCAGAAAAATTGGGAACCTAAGATAAAACCTGATAGATTTCAAATCCACACTCCTCACACGTGTAGACAGCAACCTGCATTAGCGGTTTGACATCCGAGCATCGTGTTACAATGCCGGATATCCTTACAAGCTGGCCAATATATGAAGCTTTAACCTCCCTGATCGTGAAAGGCCTCCCTTTTGGAGATGCCTTAACATATACTTCGCTGATATAACAAAGGCAACATGTTACTTCCACCTTCCTTACAAATTAGCAGACAAGTAAAAGTCTCCATTTTTCCTTTTTTTTGGAATTTATAACTACCAGTCTACCAGCTAGACCAACAACTGGTGACGATACTAGACACCAAAACACTATAAAAACACGCATGAGATGCAAATTGGCCTTAACATAGCATTCTCAAAAATTTCCCAATTACTGCATTGAACAAACCATTTTCTGCTGTCATAGCATTTTTTTTACATTAACTACAAATCAGCAGCGCTACCAAATTAAAAATTACTTGAAGCAAACGTAATCAGCAAAACTTACTAAAATCTTTTAATTTCAGGAGGCATCTTCTTTTGGGGGTCAGAAGCTCCAGCGGAGTCATTTCCTTCCACAACCCTCTGAGTCATGAAAACATCATCTTCGTCATCCGGAAGCACCTCAGTAGGTTCCGGAAGCAGCTCATCAATTGCATCGGCAAATATCCCAATATATCGTCGCGTGTTTTCAGTGACGCGCCTCAGAAATTCCTCATCCAAATCCTTATACTGTTTTTTTTTCACCACAGAAAACAAAACCCTAAGTCAGAGCGAGCTACTACTACACCCAAATTAATGAGACTAGCATACGATGAGCATAAAGTTTTTACATTGACTAGATCTTCAAGCTCAATCTGGACGACCTTAGTTTTCCGATTAGCTACATCTTGCTGGGAAAGAGATTAAAACGAAACTGTCAATTAAAGAAGGGGAAGGAATGAGCTTCAATTTATTAATCCGGTAAAGAAGCAGTGAAGTCTCACAAGGATGTCAATATATTTGGATTCGCCGTTTGCATCAACGAAGTTAGTAAGGAAATCCTTCGCAATTTCTGCAGTTCAGAATAAGATGTAAATTAACAAACAAAACAAATAGACGCACGAAAATGCAAAGACGGGGGCGGTGGCTTGCCTCTATCTTGCTTGAAGTCAAGTTCGTTCATGATGCTCGATTGTGCGTGAGAGAGAGAGAGGTCGAGCGATGAGCAGCAGTTGGATATTGGCGGCAAAATGACGAGCGGCAGAAGGTATAGTAATATAGGGTGGAGGTTTTGGCGGGAAGAGAGAGGTAAACAAATTGCAGTTAGGTCCCCATATTATCATTTTCAATAATTGCACTGCGAAGCCCTTGAATTTCTGGAAATTATAGTTCGGTGCAATTTGTGGGAATTTATTCTATAGGCATTACGTATTTACACCCATTTCTATCCATGAAAAGTGATCTCGTTTATGGACAAGAAAGTTTTATCGTGCAACTAATAAAATATGAAGTAAAAGAGAAAAGTGGATGAATACGAGATAAAAAAATGATGAAAATTTTTCTATGAATAAAAAATGGATGATTTTTTATTGAAGACCAAAATAGACTAATATGACTATTTTTCGTAGACATGGGAATGATCATTTATAGAGTCCTCGCGGGTTATTTAATAATTAGCAACAAGTGATTCTGTGTTCAGTAACGGGCGCATGTTACACATCAGTGATTAATAGGAATTTGCATGTTAGTTGCTACTACATTCCAACCAATTACTGTCGAAGTGCTCATATTGAACTATGACGAGAATAAAACAGCAAATTAGTTGATTTTGTAAGCAAAGATTTACATAACATTGAATTCAGATAAGATACAGAGCCAAAAGGCTTACAAATTTTGTATTTTTAATTAAGGTACAAACACCATTCCCTCTGTTCACACCTATAATCTTGATATGGACTCGGCGAGGAATAGCCATATGTGAAAAAATCTGAATAGGTCATCAAGAAACTCTAGAAGCCATAGCATGTTAAAGGTTGAGCTGGAATTCGAAGCACTGTTTCGCGAGATGATTCATGTAGTAGAACCAAAAACTACAAGAGAGGGCTCATGATACTTGCCTACTTTGGCTTTTCAACTCCATTTTGCTCGGAAGTCTTTGCTAGCTTTGCTTGAACTAGTCTGTCCATCACAGCCACAGGAGGCTCCAGAGGATTTGGATCCAGACAACGCTCTGCACACTGCTTACCATCACCTGTTCATACACACCACATCAACAGTCTAATTTATGTTGCAAACACAATAACTAACTGACTCTTCATTGAGAACTCCAGCCATTTCCATGAGAAATTCACAATGATAGAGAGTAACAACGCACTTTGAACTTAAGAGCCTTGGCAATGGTGCTACTTACCTCATCTAACAAGAAATCAATAGCTTCATCTTCAGTAATATCCTTCAATGTAGTCTTCAAAAGTGAATGTCTGATTGAATCTGCTGAAATCCGCTTCGGTTAAAGGTTTGGAGCCTGACAAACTCAAGGAAAGTTTAACTACCGTTATTACCACAGATTCCTGCAAATTATAAGTAAATATCAATATATCTTAGATCAGTTATTCACCAAAGCCTTCCAGATCTCATGCCAAGTGTGTCCCAACCTGCGTGTGCTCAACTTTTGTGAAGATCTCCATCTTCTGCTTAAACAATTTTGCTAGATGGCTCTCCACAAGCTGGCTTCTAGCCTTCTGAGCATTTGACCTGCTTAGCTTATCATCCCTCAGAGGATTGCTGCGTGATGAAGTAGCGCTTCCGTTGCTATTGTTACGACGATGCTTGTGAGTGAGGCCTTCAGGCAGAATTTCCTTTACAGTGACCTTCGGCTCGTCTGAGTGAGGCCTATGCTCCCAGGGTGTGGGCTCCTGGCGACTGGGACGAATCATCGGTGTATCGTGGCGAGTCTCAGTAGGGATCGGTGTGGCTGTAGACGGCTGGTGCCTAATGTGACCTTCGGCTCATCTGAATCCTCCATCTCTGAAGAAGAAATGGGGGCCTTGCCCCTCCTCCACCTCTCTGTAGCTGCTGCCCGTAGCTCCCTAGCCTCAGAATCAGTCGCCTCCGCTACTGCTAGGCTCGGTGCTGGGGAGGAGCTGATGAGGTAGAGGTCATCCTCATCCGCAGGGGGACGAGATGGCCCTGCCTCGAACTCTCAGCGAGCCTGACGTCCGGAAATGAGGGCCTTGCCTGATTATAACATAGAGAAAGTAGACCTCTAGGGGCGACTTAGCATATGCATCACATCAAGTTTACTTTCTTACGCTTTATACGCATATTTATGTATGAGGATACGAGGATCTGATTGACACACGCTCTTTGTAGATGGTATACCCTACGATCTCGACATCATCTTCGAGTACATTACCTTCGTGATGTTCGAAGTAGATGACTTGGGGTTGTTCATGGCTCATTTCAGATGGCTCTGGGAGAGGGCACACTATGTCGGAGTCTCTCACTTCGACGGCATCTAGCGACTCATTAGGCTTCTGCCCTCTGATTGGGTTGGCTTCGCCCTTGACATATCTTGCTATTATCTATTCCCTAAGCCACCGTTCTTTGATGTTATAGGAGATTTTCCTGAGTTCATCGGGGAGCTCCACGTATGTTTCATCCTGCACGGTCAGGCACCGAGAGGTCCTTATATACGCCCGGGCGATCTTGCATGTGTGGCCCCTGGAGTTCCCCTGCCGCCTGTTCCACAGCCCGAGCCAGTAGCTGCACAGCCAGTTTCCCCTCGGCCTGAGATGCTTTTCCCATTTCCGTCGTCTTCTCCAGTGGGACGTCGGGCTCGCGGAGAGTTCGAGGCAGGGCCATCTCGTCACCCTGCGGATGAGGATGACCTCTACCTCGTCAGCTCCTCCCCAGCACCGAGCCTAGTGGGAGCAGAGGCGACTGATTCTGAGGCTAGAGAGCTACGGGCAGCAGCAGCAGAGAGGCGGAGGAGGGGCAAGGCCCCCATTTCTTCTTCAGAGATGGAGGATTCAGACGAGCCGAAGGTCACTGTAGGCACCAGCCGTCTACAGCCACTACCGATCCCTACTGAGACTCGCCCCGATACACCGCCGGGAGAGATGATTCAGATTGCAAATGTATAAAGATTGACAGATAAAAGGCTCAAGAGACGATGGAAGCAAAAGACCTTCCTGTATAAAACTTTACTGCTTCAGCATAGTTCTCACACTTCTGAAGTCTTGTAGGTAGATCATAAATAAACTGCTCTAACAACAGAATTTGACAGTTTTGTAATATATGCATGACCAACCAATTACACATGGTACGTGAGAAATTACAACTCTAGTACCTGAACTTTTCGAAGCAGATTGCGTGTGTAGTGCAACTTCTCTATATGTTCTCTCTTTTCGAAAAGAGATGTATTGGCCCCATCACTCCTAGACTGTACAGATGTTATCTGCAAAATTGAGTGAAGCTGTGATATATTTTTGGGCAAATTGCAGAAAATTTCACCACATGAGGCTAATTTTAATCATATTTTCCTAATTCTGGCAATAACTGAACAAACTTCCAATCAGTTGAAATTCTTTGTTAGCCTCTAAATTTGACAAAATTAAATGAAACTAAACCAGGACTAGACACCTATTAATCTTGATGTAGCACCAGTTCAGATGCCATGTTTTCCTGTGTGTGTGAGAGAGAGAGAGAGAGGCTTAGTTTCAGTCTAATTCTGCCGAAGCATGGAGCATGAATGGATGTGCAACAAATTAAAAGTTCGTTATTGGCATTGCTACAAAAATTATTGATGCATAAATACCTGATTAAATTGTAAAGATGACTCATACCATGAATTTTCTTGTTACTGATCTTCTTTTCAACATACCGCTATATTGAAATTAAAATGTAACAGTAACCAAAAAGAAACTAAACCAAAACCTTGTCCAGAAGCTAACTCATGTTTGTCTCCATGCCAACAATGTAATTTTTCATCCTAGAATCAGGGAAAGGATTAGGTTGACTGACAGGGATTATCACGCAGGTAGAGTTAAAAAAAAAAGTTCAATATAACTTAACACAAATGAAGAAAGTTGTGCCATGGTTTAGCATGACAGATGTTCACAAATGAATAAAACAACTGAGAAATGCAAGCATGACACATATTATAATAGCAGATTTATGCAGCCAAAGTACACGTGTTACTATATAGTATTTGACTGAGACTGAAATAAGAAAAGTTACTTCTTTATTGTATCTGTTGCACTGATGAATCTGTTGTAGTTCCCATACACCAACGTTTGAGAGTCAGTGTCTAGACTTTTTATCTCTGCAGCCATTTCCACATGCTTCTGAAGAAGACCATCCTTGACTTTTGCACCTACATAATCAGTAACACTATTTATAACTTAAGGGAAACAACATGCATAGATGAGAGCCTCCATATTTTAGCGTATTCATGAAAGCAGGTTCCTTATCAGTTAGTGAGCAAAAAACCCAAAATATACACCTACCATAAAGTTCTACATTGGAAAAATGAGATAAGCAATCCAGATCGTTCCTTACTTTTCTTTCTTCTTTTTTACATCAGGGAGACATTTGGAAGCGACGAAAATGGAAGAACTGATCGAGGATTAGCTAAATAAGAGTGCCTTCCCCCGGGACAATAAAGGCTAAAGCTCTTGCCAATTGATACATAAATGTTTCTCACTCGGAACAGATGCTAAATACAGTACATTTCATATTAACGGAGTATCATTCAACCAACGATCAAGGTATCATGTAATATTTCCAACTTATATAAAACTACAGGGCAGAAGCTCAGTTGAAGAAATTGAATGCGGGATTAAACTGTAGCAGCAGGGCACAGCACGAATCCTATGGTCATTATTAAACTTTTAACCATACAGAATTGTGTTCCTCCATCAAAGTTTGAGATAACCAATTCGCATAGCACTTCATGTCCCAAAACATCATACTACTATATAATTCAGCCACCAGCAACTTAAGTCCACTATATTTCCTCAATTAACCGTCATTCATAATACTGCATAGTTAAAATTACAACACAATGAACATAATGAAACCAAAGAGCACAGGGGATGGTCAGGCCATGACACCTAATGCAACAATTCCATAAACAGCACGCAACTAAATTACTCTTGGAAGAAGCAAGAATTAGGAAAGAAACAGCCAATTTGGAGATAAAGCTCACGCTTACAAGTTGGAACAATGAAGAGCATTGGATCGACAAAGTAATTCAAGAGACGTACGAGGAGATTCATGTACTGATCCGCGTCGAACGAAGTGGTGTTGATTGTATCGAGCGTGGCGAATCTGGAAGATCCCGAAGACGATTGATCGGGAGCATAGAAACTGGAGAGAAGATCCCTCATTCGTTTCGCCTTGTCGTCCATCAGCAGTGCTCCTTCCACCTCCATTTTTATCTCACAGTTCAGCTGCTGCTTTCTGCAATTTCTTTCTTCTTTTGATTTCTGCAAATGCAACTAATAGAGAGAGAGATTTGGAAGTATTAACATCCGTGCTATATACGAGACATAAGAGTTTAAAATAATGAATACAAAATATAATAAAATACTATATAAAAAAAATAAGAACTTATCTTGTCTCACTCTAAATGAATAATTTATTACTCCTTAATGAATGTAATATTTATACAATTTTAATTAATGATCTAAGCGGAGTAAAAGTAATAAAATTAATGACAAAAAGAAGATGGGTAACTAATGTCTAAATAGAATGAGTTAATTAGAATAAGATATACAAATAAAGAAAATATATGTAAGTAAAGATCAAAGAGTATAAATAAGATAATTGAAATAAGAAATATACAATAACAGTATATTAGATAAATATAAAAATAATTTTAAAAAATATTAATTAAACCACTTTAAAATGTCTAATACAGACAAAGCAATCACACTTCAGTCATATAATGCAACACTATCAATATATATTGATAAAAATAAGAAACATTATCTTTATGAATACTTTTGAGAAATTGTGTTATATGAAAATAAAATAGATATAATATATGAAGAAATTAGGAGAGATAAAAAGAGTAAAGTAAGTGATAGAATTGTCACACCCCAACCTCTCTGACGTATACATTTATAATTATTAATATTCTCTATGTCCCATAAAAAAATCATTTCCTAAAATAGAAACAATAACATCTATATTTTTTCCTTTCTCTTGCTTAACTCTTTCTTCATTTTCTTACAAAATAATAAATATAATCGTACACAATATACAACATATATCATAAACAATTTCATATCCATATGTATGCCTCTTTGTTCCTTATTATTATTATGTGACGGATCAAGTCTGGTATCTGCTCAGGATGTTCATTGTATACGACCCGCGGGTCCTTTTTATTTATTTGACATTTCCACGAATGCCTCTCTTTGTATTGACATTTCCATGAAGGTTCCTCTTTACTCTGTACTGACCTTTCCACAAAGATCTCTATTTGCTCTTTGCTTTGACCCGTAGGTCTATTGTCATTGTATATCATACTCAGGCAAGACCGTCACATATCATTTTTTATCCAATAATGTAAATAGTTCCAATGACTTATATAAAATATACTCTATTGCATTAATCACATATTCGTTGTACCAAAATCAATACATATTCACATCATATATTTCAAATATTCACTCCAAACAAACATATGGCAATCAACAACATAACATACGTAATATTTAAAAGTATGATTTGTACACACCTACCTAATAAAGATAGATAATATATCTGAACTTCACATTCCTCTTCCCATTCTGCAACTCATAATTCCCAAGTTTATTTTGCTTCTGCTTACTCGTCAAACCTTCTTTATTTTCTTTTCTTTCCGAGCTCGTTTCTTTCGCTCCCTCCACAATATTATTTTCCCTACTTCTTCTCTAATATTCATCCTATATTTAATATCATTTTTTTTCTTTTTATATTACCATCAATAACATAAACTTATTCATCCTTACTTATTACCTATACATTACACACGTCAATTGCGTGAGACGACAGTGTCACCTCCTTTCTTTTTCTTTTACACGTGTCCTAGTTCCAATCCATATATATCAACTTGAAAAAGTGTCCTATTACATAATTTAACAATTAATATATACTATACGTATAAATAAAATAAGATACACATATGTATGTAGTAAATACATATCCTATTAAAATATTAGACAAAACTTCGGACATACTACCTCCGTCCCGCTTTAACAATCTCATTAATTTTTCTGTCATCTTTCTGTAAAAATAATAAAAAATAATTAAAATGGAGAAATGGTAAAGTAAGAGAGACAATAATGTAGATAAGACTCTATATTATTCTCTCTCTTAATTTACTATTTCTCCTCTTTAACTATTTTTTATCATTTTTACAAAAAAAAGACAGAAAAGTCAATGGAACTGCTAAAGCGGAACAGAGAAAGTATTACACATCAGTGTATGCATATTGGGAGTGGATCCCCTAATGTGGTTGGGAACATAGCAGGGGATGCTGTGGTATTTAACGGCGTCGTATTGATACAAATATTGCATTCCTTTTTCTTTTCTTTTTCCTATACCTATTAAGCTTATATATATATTACATGCTGCGGTAAAATAGGTATATATGTTATCAATTACCATTATTGATATAAAGGTGCACGAGCATGTTCGTGTTTTATAATATTCATTTTTAGTTATTAAACTTTTATCATTTTATATTATAAAGTAATGTAATATTAATAGATTATAATTTAAATCATAATTAGAGCTTATTGATTTAGGGACTTATTAATTAAAATTTTTTGTTGAATTTAAGCTCATTCCATAATTTTGAAACTCAATTATAACATTCTAATTTTCTCAATTGTCCTATGGAGGTTATGTAAAACTAATACTCTCTCCGTTGTCATTACTTGTTACTAGTTTCCTTTTTGGTTTGTTCATTAATACTTGTCATATCTATTATTTTTCGTAATATACCTCATATTCCACTAACTCATTCTCTTCACACTACTAAAAATCAAAATATGATGCGGAAACACAATCGCGTCATTTTAAGGCATTGTGAGATGATTAGAAAAAAATAAAAGTTATAATTTTATATTTTAATATTAAAAATTATGAGATCAACTATAAGTAAAAAAAAATAATTTGAACGACAGTTATTCCTTACATAATTAACTCTCAATTATTATAATATAGTTCCCTCCGTCTCATGCTATTCGCATTATTCATTTTGACAGCGTAAATTTAAACATGAGTAGATAGTGTAATTAAATTAGAATTTTAATTTTAAGTATAATAAAACAACACTTAATGTGGAAACACTTAATTGACTCTAATATCTTAAGTAAATACCATAATATTTACTTAATAGAAATTGTGTAAATAGTTTGAGACATTCTGAAAATGAATATGCAAAACACACGGGATGGAGGGAGTATTAAGATTAAACCAAAACAATTTTAAAATAATGTTTTAGTTAAAATAAATTATAAGTACAATTGATAACTCCCAATTGCAATCGATAAGATTTAGCTATGATTTTAAATAATAATTTATTGATATTAGACTAATTTGTCATAATATTAATACTTAAATAAAATTGGAAAGAGAATACAACTAAATATAAAATTTTGAAATTTTAATTAGTTAACTAAGTAAGCTATAAGTTTTAATGAGTACCTAGTTCAATATACTAGTTAATCGTTATTTTATAGAATTATTGTACAGCATGAATCACTAAAATGAAGCATACTACTATTAAAATATATTACTCTCGAATGGTTAATGCATCATAAGTTAAAAGCTATTTGATTAAACTACAGTATGTTAAAGATTGACCCAATACGCTGGAAAAGGAATGCAATATTTGTATCAATACGCACGCCGTTAAATACCACTGCATCCCCTGCTGTGTTCCCACCACAGCAGGGGATCCACCCCATGCATATTCATTACCTTTCTAATTTAACCTACATCTTTAAGTCCAGGGATGGATGGAATGTATAGTGAGAAGGGGCAGTTGCCTCGGCTCAACTTTCCATCGACCTATATACATATATACATAATATTATTATATTATTCTAACACTAATTTTATTAGAAATGGGCCACTCACCGGAGAGGGTTATCCACACTTATATAGAGAAGTTAGGATCATCACCAAGCCGATGTGGGACAATGATTTGGAGAATTTAACACGCCCCCTCACGTGTGGGCCGGAATGACACACCGGACAATAAATCCATCATCGACTTGGGCCCTGCTCTGATACCATATTAGAAATGGGTTACTCACCCCTTAAAAGGCTTCATAAGGGGGATGATTATCCACACTTATATAGAGAAATTAGGATCATCACCAAACCGATATGGGACAATAATTTGGAGAATTTAACAAATTTGCCCCCTCCATTCCAAAAAATAAAACTCAATTTGCCTCCTCTATTCAAAAAAATAAAACTCATTTGTCCCAGCCCCCCTAAATATTCACGCCACTTTTCCACACTAATAAAATACTACTACTACTCCTAGTTCTTTTCCGTCTCCCCAAACTGAAATACACAAATATTTAATACAAAGGCCTAAAAATTAGAAAACCAGAGACACCGTCGAGAATAGTTGTAATTGTTAACCGTTTGATGAACTTTTGTCCTCCATCATCATCATCATCATCATCATCATCATCATTATCATTATCATATATTATATTTTATTATATTTTTATATTATTTATTATATATTAATATTTTTATCCCTCCTATTATAATTTTCTGGATTCGTCCTGAGTTTAACTATACTAAATTATCAAAAATTATTTGTTGCCATCACATTTAAATGTTATGCCATGTTAATGACAAAATAATATATAAAAATATAAAATGAGATATATACTATGGTCAAGGATGTTACAAGAATAAGAGTATTATCAGTCAAGGATGTTACATGAATAAAGTAAGAGTATTATCTATAATTAATGATGGATTCTGAATGTAAAGAATAAACTTTTTTCTATGAGAATGGGCCGATAAAATTAGACATCTAAACTGCATCTTTTAAATCCAGTAAAAGGCACAACTTTCATAACTTTTTCCGCTAAAAATGGTATTTGTGGTATTTCACCCAACTGCCACTTTATATCATTATTATTATTATTAAACTATATGTGATAATTTACATTGCGACTTATATTATAAAAAGTTATATAAACTTTATAAGTTAGGTTCAATTTTAAATATTTATAATTTAATCTAATTCTGGAATTTATTTTAATAAATTTAGTAGCATTATTTAATTAATTGGAGACTAATTGAAATATAGTATTAAATCAGAGACTAATAAAAATATATTAAAATTTTGACTAATAAAATATATTAAAATTTTAATTGAGTAAATAAAGGATAAAATTTGTAAAAATTACATCTCTTTGTGTTGTTGATTAGGTTGTGAGTTAATTCTGCTAAAAAGTATTACAATAAATGATTAAATTTCAATTTTAATCTAAATAGAAGGTAAACTAAATTCTCTAGCTCAATTACAATTTTAATCCAAATAAAAGGTTAATTAATATATAAATTTAATAGCTTAATTAAAAATAAGAATTTGAAAAATAAATATTGAATATTAAACATATTCATATTAAATATATGAATAATTTAAATCTTAAAAATTTAAAACTTCTCTGAGAAGTCAAGTCGGAAGTAAAAAATAGATAACTGAAAGAGCAAGAGAAAAAAGAAAGTGGCGTGTCATGTTATCAAAATTGAAGGAGACTAATTTTTCTGTGGATATGCCAAAACGAAAGAACATTAATAATTGTGGACGGATAAATTACTCCCTTAATTTCCCAAAAAAAGTTATTTTTGTCAATTTAGTTTAGTCAAACTTTTATTTTTTTTTTACTTTTTATTTATAATGACTCAAGTTTCGTTATCTGCTAATAATAATTTAATCACTGTTTCTTTTTGCCTATCTTATATTTTACCAACGTTGTGTTAAAATTTGCATTGTTTTCAATTTTTTTTTATTTTTATGAGACAAGTAGAGTATTAGTTTATGGATTGAGATGAAAATTACAGTACATTTTTATTTGTCATCACTGCTCATGTATTCTAATACTTGTTGCTACCTAAGAGCATGAATAACACATAGGGGCCGGGCCGCAACTCGCGAGTCCCGGCCCGTGTTCAGCGTTGGATGGTGTTGCGGCTCGGCCCGGGCCGGTCCCGAGGACGCAGTTGCGTCCCGGGGCCTCTCCCTCCGTCACGTCCCGGTCGGCGTTATCCATGCCCGGGCCGCATCGGTTGCGGCCCGTCGCGGCGTTAATTGTGTTCGGGCCGGGCTGCAAGTCCCCACCGAATTTCTTTTTTTTTTTTTTTTTTTGGTTTTCTATTTATACACTATATTTGCTCATTTTTTGTAACTCTTCCACACAAACTCTCACTTCTCTCTCAATCCTCTAGCATTTCAAGACTTCTTGAGTTCTATGGATTGGTTTAACAGCGACCAACGCCAAATGGACGATTTCGTGAACTCCCAGAACTGGCAAGTGCCGCCGACACCCGATCCAGATGCAACACCTAGTCCCGGACTGCCTACCAATGTAGACATGGAATCGCCGGTTAGCACTGATGAGTACGATATCAGCGATATGGAGCCAGCTCCACGGAGGGGCAAGGGCAAGGTTGCCGATGAGGATGGGCCGAAGAAGTACAGTCTGCAGGAGGCAATGTGGCTGGCCAAGAACTACGTCGACGTCTCCGAGGACGCTGCGTTCTGGCAGCGGATTGTGGATAAGTACAACGCTGGTCGACCCGAAGGCTCATTCGAGCGTACCTACGTGAAGCTACGCAAGCATTGGGGTCGGGTGCAGAAGGAGATTAACAAGTGGAATGGCAAGTGGACTAACGTAGTCCGGATGTGGCCGAGCGGGCACAGCGAGATGGACCTTGTGGACAAGGCCAAGGCAGATTTCTTCGCTGACGGGAAGAAGCACTTCAAGTACTTCGACGTTTGGAAGCTTGTCGAGAAGAGCCCGAAGTACACTGGTGGGGCTGAAGAAGCGGCGAAGAGAACCAAAGTCGCCGCCGGACACTACACTTCAAGCGAAGGAGGTCCGCCAATCGACCTCAACGTGACAGACGATGACTTCTTCCTCTCATCTCCTGGTACTGAAAGCCGTCCGATGGGCACAAAGGCGGCAAAGAGGAAAGCAAAGGGGAAGGCAACTGCGAGCTACTCCGCTATGCCGCCGCCGCCACCCAATCCTTCCTTGGACAAGATATCAGACTCTATGTCAGATATGAGTATTACGTTGCGGATGGGCCAGCTGACGGAGTTGACATCGAGGGATACCTCGAGAATGTCGGAGTACGAGCTCGAATTGCACCGTGAGATGATCGAATACCTCCGCGCACAAATGAAGAAAAAGTAGTTCTTTTTTCTAGGATTTGTAATTTTTTTGTTTCTAGGTTTGGTAATTTTCTTTCTCTAGGATTGGTAATTTTTTTTTCTAGGATTTGTAATTTTCTTTTCTTATTTTCCGACTGAACAATAAATTTTTCCGGTTTTAATTGTTCAACGTATTCTATTTTACGATTAAAATATGTTGTGAATAGTGCAGATGAATAGTTATGGCCTGAGTTGTGGCCCGAGTTGTGGGCTGCGGTGTTAATGGAGTTGTGGCCTGGAACCCCTAATTTGAGGGAATGATGACGTGGAGGGGACTTGCGGCCCAAATCCGGGCCAGGGCTATTCATGCTCTAATGCCCCTAACCCAAGCACCCTCTGTTATAACTAGATCACCATTGCAATAAACACTACTCAAACCATCAGGCCTCGCTACTCCAATTGATCCCGTCTGGTGTAATCCATCCACGCCCACCTTAGAGCATCCGCAATGGTCGGCTAGCGACCGGCTAGCCGAACCATTGCAATCGGCGAGGACGAAATCGGCGAGCGGATCGGCGTGGGCTGGCCGATCGCTCGTCGCTGGCCGATCGGCTAGCCGCCATTGTGGCGGCCCGATCGGCCAGCGATCGGGCAGCGCCGATTTTTGATTTTTGATTTTTTTTTAAATCATATATAAACGCGATTTTCGTTTCATTTTCATTTGCACCACTTGTTTTAACGAGTTTTCTCTCTCTCTAACTTTCTGTACAAGAGCATCATCGAGCGATGAGTAACGCGGATGGTAGCGGTAGTGGTAGTGGTGGGGATCCTGAGGAGTACGAACGGAGGATGAACGAGGCTATGGATGCCTACATGAACCGCGGGATGGAGCGGTACATGCGTATGGTGGAACAGCAGGCGATACCTCGCCCTCCACGAGTTGTCCACCACCGAGCAGTGATTGATCGGGATCACGTAGCTGCACATCAGCGGCTGTACGACGACTACTTTGCAGAGAACCCGCGGTTTTCCGCCAACATGTTCCGGCGGCGTTTTAGAATGCGCAGGGAGTTGTTTATGCGCATCGTTGGCGCATTAGAGCGTCGATATCTGTGTTTCCGCTTCAGGCACGATGCGGCTGGCAGACCCGGCCACACCCCTATTCAAAAGTGCACGGCGGCAATCAGGCAGTTGGCCTACGGAGGTGCGGCAGACATGTGGGATGAGTACCTCCACATCGGTGAGTCGTCAGCCCTGAAATGTCTGAAGGAGTTCTGTGGGGGCGTGATCAGCATTTACGGTGAGCAGTACCTTCGAAGCCCTACTCCCGAAGATTGTCAGAATTTGATGCAGATGCACGGGGAGAAGCATGGGTTCCCCGGGATGTTAGGCAGCATAGATTGTATGCATTGGGAGTGGAAGAACTGTCCGACTGCCTGGAAGGGGCCTACACGACCGGCTACAAGTCAAAGAACCCCACGATAATCCTCGAGGCCGTAGCTGATTACCGGCTGTGGATCTGGCATGCGTATTTTGGGGTAGCCGGGTCGAACAACGACCTCAACGTCCTGAACTCGTCTCCCCTCTTCAACGAGAAGTGCTAGGGCGTCGGTCCAGCCGTCTCTTTTGTGGCCAACGGCAACCGGCATGATATGGGCTACTACTTGGCGGATGGGATATACCCTCGGTGGCCGGTCTTTGTGAAGACGATCCGACAAACAAGTGATGAAAAGAAGGCCTATTTTGCGCAACGACAGGAGTCGGCGCGCAAAGACGTGGAGCGCGCATTTGGTGTGCTCCAGTCTCGATGGGCGGCAATTAAGGGTCCAACGCGTTTGTGGAATGTCGGATGCGTTTTCGAGATAATGTACGCCTGCATTATCCTGCACAACATGATCGTCGAAGACGAAGGCGTACAACTGACTAGTTGGGTCAGTGACGATGAAGCCGGTCCAAGCCACGGAACGGCCACCCCTAGTGTACGACAGGGGGTACCTCTCGATGAAGCCGGCCGCCTCAAGGAATTTGCCAACATGCGCCAAGTGGATGCTCATATTCAACTCCAAAAGGATATAATTGAAGAGTTGTGGGCACAGAGGATTGCACGGCGATAGTTTTTTTTCTTTATTATGCATGTAATTTTTTTTATCTATGTAACTTTTTTAAATGCAATTAATGAATTTTCCCGTATATGTGTCGTAAATTTAATTCCGTATTTTAATCGTAATTTTAATTCCTTAAATGTAGTATATTTTGAATTGTTTTTATTGCGGCTGGCCTAAATCTGATGTGGCAGGTGGTTTTTTTAGTGTTGCTGACGTGGCAGGGGAGAGAATGGTTGGCCTATGGTTGACCGGATGGTCTTAGATATGAAATCGTCAAAACTTTAATTCCATCTCATAGACTCCTAGTTAAATTTGAGAAACTAAAAAAATGTCTTATGTCCTAATCAAAATTTTCAATTACTCATCTTTGTTTAACGATTATTACTAAATATTTTTTTTTCATACTTTATTAAATATATATATTAAAATTTGAATTTTTAAAAAAGTTTTATTTTTAGAGTACGGACATAGAGGTGAATAGTGTGTGATACTGGTAAAAATGTGGTGTGAGAAATTGGCATATTTTAATTTTAGAGCGAAGATTCCGTCATTTATTAGCTGTCTGTTTCAGAGTACGTACGTACGACGCCACGCCCCACGCACACCGACGCCACTTTCTCCATCAAAAATAAATCCAAATTCAACTCTTCTAGATTTTCAATTTTTTAATTTAATTTTAAAAAACCCCAGAATCGGATCGCTTTACCTATAAATACCACCCTCCTCAACCAGGCCAAACTTCTTTCGCCAGCTTTTGCAACACTACCTGCAAGGTTAGTCTCATTTCCCCTTTCTTTTATTTCTCTCTTTTGTTTGTTTGTTTGTTTGTTTGTTTTAGTTTTTGAGTTTCTGGGCGTTTTATTTTTATTCATGTGCCTAATTGAATTATTGAAATCTGGTTTTGATTCTATGATCGGCGTGTAATTTTTGTTTCTCATTTCATCTGCAGATTGGTTTCTCATCGGAGCGTCTGATTTGTGATTTAGAGATTTTATAGACCTTTTTAACTGGGTTTCCGGAATTTGAGATCTTTCGATAAGGTTATGAGGGTTTTGATCTGACATTGGCCATGCTGATGCATAAGATTAGAATTCTTCACTCATTTTCGGTAGTTTTCCTCTATTGGTTCTATGAATTTGCACGCTAAGCCCTAATCACTTTCATTTCATTTTTTTATTGCTTTCTTCAATCATTCAATTGCTATAGGGGATTAGGGGTTAGTGAAAATTATTTGATTGTTTATAACATTTGAGGAATGGCTTCAAAAAAATTGCCAACGATCCCGGGTTCTGATTGTGATGAAAGAAAAAGGAAGCGCAAGCTGTCTAATCGCGAATCAGCACGTAGATCTCGGATGAAGAAGCAGCAACGCTTGGATGAGCTGATTGGAGAGGAGGGCCGTATAAAGGAGGAGAACAAGAAGCTGAGTGAGATGATTGATGCCACTGCTAATCTGTACTTAGATGTTGCGTCCAACAATAATGTGCTGAGGGCTCAGATTTCCGAACTCACTGACCGCCTCAGGTCGCTCAATTCTGTACTTCAGATTGCGTCTGAGGTGAGTGGCCTCGTGATTGATATTCCGGACATCCCGGATACATTGCTCGAGCCGTGGCAGCTGCCTTGCCCGATTCAGTCCGCCCCTGCTTCTGTTGATATGTTCCAGTGCTGAAATGGTTGTGGAGGAAGTTTCTAATGCTGAATGTTGATGTTGTACTTGCCCTCTTACTATTAGGCATAGTCTCATGTTTTGGTCCTACAATTGTTATCTCAACAAAGATTAGGTTGTGTTTGGATTTGATCATTTTCTTATGGAATCTATTGAATTAAGTTCCTCTTCTTTATGCTACTGATTGATTGATTCTTGTGAGGTTGAAAGATCCACAAGTAGTAGTATTTGGAAAAGCTGCAATTTTGTCGTATAGATGCACTTCCCTTTAGTGCTTTTGATGCTAGCAAGTAGCAATGTTGCTAACTAGCTAGAGACAGGTTTTGTTTGATATGTTTGTGCCTATGATGCTTGATTCTCTCTTTGTGAGAATGTAATATGAAAAAGGATATGTATAAAAGTTAAATCTCTTGTATTTGTGCTGCTAATAGAGTTTTGATGATAGCAATGCTATTGTCCAGATACAGCAGGTTGCTCAATTATGATCCATTGTTTCATGCAATAGTTGAAAGGCCTTAACTATAACCTTACAACATTGAAGCATAGGTTTAGAGATGAAGAAACACAGTATTAGTCATCATAAGTTCTGCACTCATCTGTTTCAGGATTATCCTTGCAGTAGTTCTCCAATGGATCGGCTTCCTTCTGCCTGTCCCTAGCATGACTGGCTGCCGCACTCAGCTCCTCCACCTCGTCCCATGCAGCCTTGCACTCTCCGCTGACAGGATCCTCCGAGCAAGCCTCCTGTGCATGCTTGATGCTCTCCTCGACCTTTCCTGACAGCTTGTCAGGGACGGCTGCTGCTGGCCGGATGTTTATTCGGCGGGCGGTGCACCTCTTCCATGGGGTGGTTGGTAATGAAAGGTTGATGAGGTGAGAGTCTGATGAATCTGTTGGTTTAGAGAAGTGTTTTGGGGTGGGTGTGATGCTCACTCTAGAGATTGGTGCTGCCATTGCAAGATTTGGTATGAATTGCTATTGTACAAAGGTAATGATCTTGAGGAAAAAGAAATATGGAGTATGATATTTAGGTAAGGATCATAAGATACATAAATGAGGCTTGGGGAGAATTGTGAACACTAATTTCTTATCATATCTGCGCCAATCATAGGCTTAGACGTATACTTTATTGGGTGATAATATTATATAAAAGTGTCGTTTTTAATAGTCAGTTTTCATAAACCTAACTTAGGCTATTCACGGATGGATTTTTCTAGTGGTGACAAATGGGTGATTTGAATTTTATAAATCACACCGTTTTCATTTTTGCTTTTAGATTAATAATTAAATCTATAGCATATCCGGTGAAATTATTGGTTTGAGCTTTGTAATATGAAAATATGCATTCCAAATGGCCACCGCAGCATGATGATCAAATTATGGAGTAATTTGAAATTGGTTTTGCAGTATACATCAAATGCAACAAATAACTTATTTTATTTTATCACTACCACTTAAACTGAAAATCGTTGCAAAATGGTGTAGAACGCGATTGCTTTACAACATAATTTTTAAAACAAGTATTGAAACGATGAACAATATCATTTTTATTTGATGGTCGTATTTTTCTATTCCAATTCGTTCAAGAATCATCATTAATACTCTTTCTTTTCTACTAATGGTTAAGTCATTTGCAAATTATCTGTAAAAATATTCCAACGTTTTTCTTGAATTATTTAGACCAAAATGAGGAACGTTACCAGGGCCACAAATAAGAAAAATTATTTACTCTAATCATTTAAAAGGAGGATCGTGAGTGAATAACAGAGGAGCATCATACTTTGCATCGCAAGACGTATGATTTGACTAAGTCAGTCCTCCAACGCAAGCTGAATACGATACTTAAACGAACTAGTGTGTAAAAGAAAACGTGGTCTACGTATATATATGTAGGGTGAGAGTGAATGACATTGCTGTATACTAAATTTACCTGAGCTAAAGCAAAAAACCTATTTCTATGTGATGATGTAGAATCTCGAATATTCCTTAAAAAACAGTACGTGTGATAGCGCTAGCCTCAGAATAAATTTAATTTCATCGATTTATATATTTAGGTCACAACATGATTAATGATACAGTGATAATTATCATAGTCCATGGGCTTATGGTTTGTTTTAATTTCATGTTTGGGCTTTCCTATCATAAGTTTGTTTCTCTTCATCATTCATTCTACTTTGCTTTTAGGAATCTAAGTGTTGAATTCACATACGAATATATAATCCTTTTGATTCATCTGCCCTTGTGTTATTGAGTATATTGTATCAAAATATGTAAAAATATGAAATGAGAAACATAGTACCGTACATTATTTTTGCATAGAAGTTCAAAAAACATTTTATTAATACACTAAACTGGGAGAAGGGTGCATATGTTAACCAATTATGCAAAAGTTTTGGAGGCAGAAACTTAATTAATTGATGCACGTACATGAGACGACTTTAGTATAGCGCATTAAAATTTACCAAAACCAATTGACAACATTAGAAATGAATATGTTTGACTCCTCTCTCTCTCTCTCTTTCTCACTCAAATACAATGAACAGCTAGCTTGTGACAAAAACAGCAGCAGCAACAACAACAAAAGGCAGATGTTTTTTCAGTTGAAAAAAATGGATTGAACCTCTATGATATTATTAATGAATCAAATACAGCCATAGATGTTTCAACCACTCTTTTCTTCATTAAAGATTCAGACAAACAACCTCAACAGCTACATGCCTACATCTACTCTTAATAAACACATTTCCATCACAATCCAATCTATGAAAACTTCCAAGCTGTAACAGACTGTATTGGTGTCCCTTTCCACCCCACAATCAACCCCTTCCCATCAAACTCAAGATCACAACACCTCCCTTTCCCAAACTGCTCCAGCACCAGACTTGCCTGATACTTTGACGAATCACTCAACGCGATCTCCACCATTCCAAACCGCGTTAAAAACTTCCTCCAAACACTCAGCTTCACATTCCTCGTCACCCTCTCCTCGTCATCAGCTCCCACTATGTTAATGATCCCTTCCCCGAAGAAACGCCCCTCAAGAATCGCCCTATACTCATTGCCCCTCTCCATGCATTCCTCCAAGCAGTCAAAATACGCGCTGTAGAACAGTAGGGCCTCCAAGAAACGGTCTATGAACAACGGGGAGTTGTGGTTGGCCTCGACCTCACTCACCACCATCACAGCTGGCCTAATTCTCGCCAACGCTTTCATCACAGTCTCTAACGACTTGGGCTTTGATATCATGGACCTCAGCATCAAGAAGGAGTAGACTGCAATGGTCTCATCAGGTTCGATGCTGAAGAGGTCCTCGCTGAATGCATCCATCTCTTGCAAGTAGACAACCTCAAACAAGAAGGGAAGGTTCATAGACTGAGCAAAGCTCTGTAGCCTGCTGCCGGTTTTCTCCATGTATGTTTGATCGGCTGTGCCTACTGCAGTTATTCTGAGACGTTGCACCTGCGAGTCTGACAGCCCTTGCATCACAGCCGTCCATTGGATCCCACTCCTGATCTGGAGATCAATCAGGTGGACCTTCCCACCACCTCTCACTTGCTCTATGATGGCCTGCATTCCGACAAACTGCATTACTTGGCCAAAGGGCAGCTGCTGGTACGAGGCCAAGAACGCGTTGTCTGTGCCTAATGCATGCCCTACATGATGACCACCACCATCTGTTTTCCCCGTGTTGATCACCATGCCACATTCTCTGCTGATCTTTTGCTCCAGGGCTGCAGAGAAGTAGCAGGCAAGGCGCTGCACGGGGGTGCCTGATTCAGACGCCATCATCTGACAACGAGCAAGCAGCCTAGCTGCTTCATCAAACTGCTTCATCCCCACATTATCTGCTGCAGAGAGAAGGCTGCGCATGATCTCCACATCTCTCTCATCATCGGAACAAAGGCCCGAGATTGAAGAGCCATAAGGGTGGAACAGCATAGACATGCCATCAATTCTGTTGGTGGAAAATTGGATGAATTTCTCCCCAGCAACCATCAAGATCTCCTCCATTGACAATCTCTGATCGAAGCTGTTTTTCATCTTTGAGTCTCCCTCTATAGGCTTCCTCAATCTCTGCTTTTCCTTCACATTTTTGTTGAATTCTGATCTTGGTGGCTCCAAACCAACCATGTTCATCTTCTGCACCACATCACAAGAAGCGCTCTCTTGTCCAAAAATGGAGGAAAACAAGTCCATGAACGCGCTCTCATCCATGTCTTGTTTGATCCTCCAAATTGCATCGTGATCATGATCGCTCTCGTTCAGTTGGGACACGGCGTTTGACATCAGCCCTTGAGGAAACAAATCAAGGAAATAACAAGATTTGATATTTTGTTGCAAAATTTATAAACAGAACAAAGAAATACAGAAACTAATTAGGCCAGCTTAGGATGATAAGCATATAATATAGTAGCACTGTTTAATTATTGGATCATATTCAAGAATTTGACACAGGAAAAGGACAATCAGAAGCTTACAAGGAAATGAAGCCAAGAATTAAGATATACTATATGCTATATAGGAAAATGACTTGTAGAATGTCTCTGGTTTTATATTTTGGCTAATATATTCTGCACTGTACACGATTGTGTCTATATCTGTAATGTCAACCAATATCGTAGTATGATATTGAATGCACGTAACGTGCAATCCATCCGTCTAGAGCCTGCAGATTTCTCTATGCTTGGTGTATAGTGATGGCTACATATATTTCACAATCAACCTCAAATTTAAAATTGCAGAATGGAAACACATATACCATGAAAAGACAAGGTTGTGTGATTGATAATAACGCTGAATGACAGTAGTAATGGAAATGATGATAAGGGACAGACAAAAGCACACTTCTTGAACTGTCCTCTTTGTACTCATTCACATACCAAGAATATACTAGTATGATATACTATGTATTAATAAAATGAAATATGTTACTCCATAGTTGAACTCAAAATTGGTATGTGATTTAAGTTGAACTCTCATCTTTGTACTTTTTGTATAACAATTTATTGATTTTTACTGCATATATTTACCAATGTGAGTCTTGTTGGCAGCGATCAAAATATATTGAAAAAGTGTATATAATGTACTACATGTATTATGAAATGAAATTTGTAAGTAACTTGAAGATGTTTGGACTTTAGTTTTTGTTTGCAAGTTTACAACTCTTTTGGGAGAATTTTAAGTATTACTAGTCATGCATATACATTGCATTACTTCAAGTCTTTTAAAGTGTCTTGCTTTTTCTTTATTAAGTTATCTTAGTTTTGGGAATGGTTGAAATTTTCGTGACGAAAATTATTGTAATTTTGGAAACATCAGGATTGTGAAAATTAATAAGATTGTGAAAAAAGTTGACTTAATTGTACATTGCCTTGAACATCAGGGATTCAGGATAAAGTAATCTCAAATATAGTATATAGTATATAGAATTTCTCACTCCCAAAATTCAACAAGACATTACAAAAGTAGTCATTTTATCATATGAATCGGTCAATTGTCAACAAAAGCTACTACAGAGCTGAAATTTAATCATGGTGACAAGCAAATATCAGTCCTCTAAAAAATAATCAACTTTTGAAATGTTCCACGCGTATTACTTGAGAAATACTAACATGTATGGTAATATTAAAAGAATATTAAATGCATTCTTTTCGAATTAAACTTGAACAAGAGATAACTCATACTTTATCCAAAAATCAATCATACTAAAGTAGTTCCAGAATTTTTTACTCGCCCCCAGTAACACGAGACAAAAAGAAAATGTCATCTTCAAAATATAAAATTTAAATAACAATTTCCTCACCATAAATAGAATGCATCATCAACCTCCGAAATTTCGCAGTTACTATCACATGAATTAATGTGATTATAATAAGACATGACAGCAGAAATTTTGTACAAGCAAATAAAAAAATGAAGCAATAATTGGAGGATGAAATATAATTTAATTGAGCCACTCTCCCGTGCACGGTGAGAGCAAGAAGGCAGGATGAGGAGACACTGTGCGCGCACCAAAGTTTTTGTCTAATTTAACGGAGGCCGGTCCAACTCAAACCTTCTCGTCATTAGGCCGGCTCTCTCGCCTACGTACCAAGATCGCAACCGTCGAAACCAAGGCTCTGAGCATCCTAACCATTCCGACCGTCACCGTCACGTAATACAACCAAAAGCCAAGGAAATCCACCACCCCAACCCCCATCATCATCTCCCTCTTCACCTCCGCCACCATCACCAGCGCCTCCACCTCCTCCCTCAGCCTCCACCACCACAGTCCTCCGTAGCTCAGCCCCACCACCGCCTTCTCCACCCGCCCCTCCGCCCTCCACCCCCCGAATATCGTGTCGTCCACCACCGGCTTCACCACTGTCCGCCACCAAAACAGCATTATTTCATGCAGCCCAAAAAAGAAGACCAGTCTGCATATAAAGCTGCCGTCCTGCCCGAAATTCGAGCCCTCGACGCTGGCGGCGATGCTGCCTTCGATCCCAACTCCCACGCAGAACTGCAGGACCACAAGAAATAGCCATGCAACGTACAGCCGGGCCGACGTCAGGGGCTCTGCCGGAGACCGGCTGAGGAAGGTGGTTTTTCCGGTGACTGCATTGGTGAGGGATGAGACGCTGATGATTGAAACTATTAAGTGGAGGATTGTGGGGTTCTTGGAGTATATGAAATATGAGGTGATGAAAGAAGCCGGGGGCGGCGGGGGGTAGTCCTCGGAGACGGATAGGAGGTAGTGGGCGGTGGCAAGGCGCGCGAGGAGGAGGAATGACAAGGGGAGGAGGAGGCTGAGGAGGGTGGTTGTCATTATCTGAAATGGATGTCTCAGGACAGCAACGGCGGCTGTGGCGGCACAACGGACTCTGGTGGTGGTGGTGGTGGTGGCGGCGGCAGGGTTTTCTTGAACATATTCCGATAGATTGAACTCCATTGGGTTTGGGTTTCTAATTGAATTTTAACAAGATAAAATTTGTGTTTTAGATATATGTAACAGAGATATGCATATTTATATATATATAAGTGGGATGGTGTGATAATAAAGTGGCGGGCACGACCTGGTTGACGAAGGATGTTAGGACAGGGTCGCATGTATTACTTTTTTATTTAACTAGACTTTTCTATACTTTTGGGAAAGGCATGGTACACCTAAATAATCATGGCGAAATCATGAAAATAATAGACAAGTTTAGTTTAGGTTAGTGGGTATGGAAATGGGAATCAATCTGAGTTTGAAGTATTCCTTCATGAATCATGATGATATTATATTATGAGACACAATTGACAGGTTATCAGCTGTTAGAGAAGAGAATTTTTATGTGTCATATGTTAGTAACATTATTGAAGACAAACAAGGTTCACCAATTACTCTATCTATCTCGGAATAAGTTTTTCCTACCATCAATAGTAGTATAGCATCGAAGACAGTAAAAGTTTGGCATCATTTTTTTATGTAATTTCAAACTATGACACTAATTAGGAGACATTTTTATTTCCAAATATGAAGAGAGTAGTACACAAGGACAAATGAACCCAACGTGCCACGTATCGACTGCTACTTAGGACAATGATAAGTTCATCAAATATAGCTAAATAATGATCGTACATGGATGCGTCCGGTTGGGAACAATACAAAGTATCTTGTTGGTTCTAAATATTCTAGCTGTATAGTTGAAATCAACAAAAACCCATGTTTTTGGTTATGAAATCAATCATCAACCAAAAAAGAGGTGGGAGCTTGAACTAAACCTTACAGTTATTCTGCTACAGCTGCAAGCGGCTGGAGGGCTTTGAGTGGGTTCAAGATAACACCATCTATGAGACCGTACTCTTTGGCTTCTTTAGCACTCATGAAGAAATCGCGATCTGTGTCTTGGTTGATCTTCTCTAGGCTTTGACCAGTGTGGTACGCCAAATATCCATTCAAATTTGCTTTGTGATGCAACATTTCATTTGCCTGCAACAAAGAACATTGAGGACTAAGGAGTGATTTTCATCTAAAAAAAGGATATCAAGAGGTGTTACTGAGTGACTGAATCTGCAATATAACAGATTTACAACATAATCAGGTTGGCCATGATATAACAGAATCTCTCAATCAAAATGTTAGACAACCATCAAAAAGCTACCCAATTAGAGTGTCTATCAGCGTAACTCATAGCTCTAATCATAAAGTCAGGGTTTCTGGTTTAGTGCTTCTTCACATATCGTAGAGCGATAAAGGATATCATGAAAAAGTAACAAACCAATAGTTATAAGCTAATGGGTTGAGTCTCTGGAATCTGGATGGACAGAATGCTAGAGATCAAACACAGATGTAAAGCTTGGGTAAAAATGAAACATAATTTCACAGTTTCACACCTTGCACATTTCAATCCTAACCTCCAAGCTTTAAACCAAGTTACAAAACAGATAGCAAACATCATCTAGCTGAGAGCCAGAATATTGTGATAAGAAACATTACTTTGTGATACCAACAAAAATTGGGTAAGAAACCAACAAAAACATTACTTTGTGATACCAACAACAATGCTGATAAAATAAAGCTTCATGCTTAAATTACTTCGGCATGATTTAAGTTGGGATATGATCACCCATTAAGAATTCAACCAAACATATAAATATTCACAATGATTGTAAATTTGTACAGAAACCAACAGAATTATATAACCTTAAAATAATTCACAAATACAAACTAACAGCGATAAAAGGCAATGTCCATCTCATTATAAGGTTATCATCCACCCAATACCAAAAAAGATGAAATCACCTGAATATCAATATCAGTCTGCCCACCCTGTGCTCCACCAAGGGGCTGATGGATCATTATCCTTGAGTTAGGAAGACTATATCTTTTTCCTTCAGTTATAATTACAAGATCAGAATATAAGACTCTCATCTAAGAACATGAGAAAAACTATTGTAGAATCCTTAAATAACCAAAAGAAATGAAATAAACTACCTTTAGTACCACCACTTAGTAGAAAAGCTCCCATACTGCACAAGAATAAGGACACGATATGACTTCATTAGAAAGACATATAGTGGCAATAAGAAAATGCACAAGTAAAGTACCCATAAGCAAGTGTTAAAAGTTTAGGGTATAAAAAGACATCTAGACCACATGATGACAGAGGTCAGATGGGTTTGAAATGATATCCTAACAGCTATTTCTAAATATTGAAGGTGCATGCAGAATGCAGAAGGCATAGCCTGCCCTCTCTTTAACTACTGCTAAAAACCCAAGGGTAAAAGGCATCATCGACATGTAATCTATGAATTCCTCTATCAAGTATCAATATAAACTAAAAATATCTAGGCACCAAGTAAAATGACTCTATGCTTGCTGAAGCTCATTCCTTTCATTGATTATTCTAGAAATGGATCATTAAATGTGAACATTAATTTTGAAGTCATTTCCCAAAAGCTATAGTAGGTGTGGTGGCCTCACCTAGCTGCAAGCCCAACGCATACGGTTGAAACATCAGGCCTTATGTGCCTCATGGTATCAAAGATAGCCATTCCTAGAAAGTTAAAAGGAAGCAGATAAGATATTTGTACACTCAGCTAACAGGTAATGGACATTTTAACAATATACATACCAGCTGTAACTGATCCACCTGGAGAGTTCACATACATGACTATATCCTGTTCAGTACAATATAAATTAAATACTTAGGTTGTCAAAAGTGAACATAACAGGAATATATTCATCACACTACAAAGAGGCCAGGAAAACCAGGCTACCAGAGATACCAATGGGACAACACATTGCTATGAAATACTTTTGAGTGAGTAAGCTGTAAGCAATCATTATCATAACCATTCCTTGTTCTAATTTCCAAATATAACACCCCAGGGAAACTACTAACGGAGCTAACACCGAACAGAACTTATCTGCTCATAGGTCGCGCAAGAAATACCACACTCTAAATAAAAAGACTAAATTATCAGATGAAAGTAAAACACACCTTAGTGGGATCAACAGCATCAAGATAAAGCAATTGAGCAACAATGATGTTTGCCATATCATCATCAACGGCTCCACCACATCGTATTATCCGCTGAAATATCAATAGGGAGTTACAACTATAGCAGAGTAACTAACAGTAAAATATATTCTGAATGAAAATTTCAGCAAAAGATGTCTCACGTATTGGAAAAGCTGGCTAATAACACTCATAAAACGCTCTTGGACCATGGGAGGCGGGCCCTGCCCCCCTTGCGCATAAGCTGGGAAGTATGGCGATGATGGGAGATGCAAATCATCCCTAAAACACAAGAGGAGCTCAGTTATCACCAACCAGTCAAATACTCGCTCCAACAATTAAATAGACTATATTATTCGTTGGTGCTAGCATAGATTTGCAATCAAATTGGTAGAGGAAACTATACCAGGGACCAAGGGAAAATCAGACAGTGCACAAACCCCATCGAAATATATAAAAATAATTATTATCCGATAAACATCAGTGGTGTGTAAAACCCTTACCTAATCGACCAAATACCATCGCGTGAGGTCCTTTCCGGGGCATAAAACTCCGGAGAGTACATAGCCTTCGCCGAAGAACTCCGGGGGTTAGAACTCTTCAGCTTCCTGGAACGGAGAGGTTGGAAGGGAAGAGATACGATTTTGGCGGAGGAAGAAAATGGGTTTGGTGAAGAGAGAGAAAGCGATGAGTTGAATCTGAGAGAAGAAGAAGATACGCATGAATGCGCCATTTCGTAGAGGATAGGTGGCAGAGGAGGAGGAGGAGAATCGGAGGCTTATCCGTTAAAACGGCGGCGACAGTGAGTCGAACAGAAGACTGTGGCGTGTTGAGAGATCTCTCTCCCTCTTTTCCCTTTATTTTTTATTTTCTTTTTTCTGGGAGAGGCCTTGGAATGAGAAAATTCGGAAAAAGGAATTAATTTCGCTGACCTTTCAAAATGAAGGATTAATTTCGCTGACCTTTCAAAATATAGGTCCGAGGCATGCGAATTTTTCGGAATAAGGGATTTTAGATATTTTATGCATTTTCTCTTCTTTTTAATGATTATTTGGTTCCTAACATTTATTAATTAACCAAATTACCCTCCATAAATTTTAACACAATTTATAAAAATTCGCACCCCCTCGTATAAGCCTCTCTCAAAAACAGAGTGCACCTTCCCCCCTTTGGTCGACAAATAGAACATCCCGGGATGATCAAGGAACAAATCCCTCACATTGAATTCAATCCCAAACCACTGGCTAAAGTGGCTTAGCTTCTCCACCTCCGCCATCTTCTCCACAGTCAAGCTCAAGAACTCGTGCACCACCCCAACTGCCCGCTATTCCATCTTCATCGCGCCATTCTTACTCCTATTCTCCTTGGCAGTCATCTCCTCATACGGACCAATGTAGGGAAACCTCTGCCATTCCTTAACTTTGGCCTTAAAATTCTTCCCTAGCCGCATTCCCGACAGAAACCCTTGCTTGAAACTATACTGTAGCTCAGTCCTATCCACGTTGCATTCCTCTCTACAACACTCCGTCATTCTCCAATTCTCCACCGCAGGAACTAAACAATCCCAAAATTCACCGCTGTCTTTCAAAACCAAATAATGGGTATTGATCTCATTGTCGTCTTCTAATGTGAAAACCTCGGGATTTCTTGAAATTATGGAGTCCTCGAAGTCATCGGGCAGCCCCAGTTCCTTCCGGACCTTGAAGATCGCCCGAAGAGGTAGTTTTTTTGTGAGGGACATGGACAAAATTTTGACTAATCGGGTAATGGCGAGCGGCAGGAATTTTTCGATGGCCTCCGATTCTTGGCGGACGATTTGGAGGGCGGCGGGAGTGAGGGAGCAGAAGGGTTGGAGCTTGTCGGGGATGTTGAAAATGTGGAAGATGTGGGGGTATCTGTGGAGGAAGTCCGCGGCGCCGCGGTTGAGGTGGATGCGCTGGGATAGGTGGCTGATGAAGTCGAGGGCTGGAGCTTGTCGGGGTCTGATGATTTTTTATAAATTGGGTTAAAATTTATGGAGGGTAATTTGGTTAATTAATAAAGGTTAGGAACCAAATAATCATTAAAAAGAAGAGAAAATGCATAAAATATCTAAAATCCCTTATTCCGAAAAATTCGCATGCCTCAGACCTATATTTTGAAAGGTCAGCGAAATTAATCCCTCATTTCGAAAGGTCAGCGAAATTAATCTTTTTTTCCGAATTTTCTCTTTTCTGAGTAGCTAATACAGTATGTGATAATTCTATATTTTATGTAGTACACATATTAGCTATTCCGAAAATTGTGTTTAAAAAGGATTGAAGTAAATATATTTTTTTAAATGAGTAGATGAAACAAAAAAATTACTCCTACTACTTACTATTACTACTATTATAATATAGGGAGTAGTAGTATTAGTATGGGTGAGAATACGGATATCGGGTATTGGGTTTATCTGTACCCGACCCGATATACGCCGGGAATTGGATACCCAATATCCAATTTTATGGGATTGGGTATGGGATTAAGTATTGAAATTTAAGATAAATCGGGTATTGGGTAACCTAAATGGGTATCGGATATTATCCGAATATCCAATTTATTATTTAAAGCAATTTTTGAATTAAGTTTAGCCATTTTGGACTTCAAGAGTTAGGCTAATTTATTTACTAATTTCAACTTACTAGGTTAACTTTCTCTAAACTTATATAAATAAGTCAATCTCTCTTACTCTCTAGGTCACAACATCTCCAAACTCCTAAGTTTTACGTATTGCATAACCAACTCATATGGTTTTTATATTTTAGTTAATTATTTTGGCTTTTAAATTATATTTTGGTTGCTTCTACTATTTAATTAAATGCGTAACTTTTATTATTTTACTTACATATTGAATAACCAATCCTAATAAATATAATCACATACTTTAAAATAAAATTGACCCATTTTTTTTATAGTTTTATACTACAAAATAAATGCAACATTAAAGATATTAATCAATTTAAATATTTCTATATTTATATCAGAGGATGTGATCAATTGCTAACTAATTATTAATCCAAAATTGAGACCAATTTTTAACTATTAAATTAGAAGATCTTGTGGTTGATATAATGCCAAGTGTAATATATTTTAAATTTAAATAATTATTAATTAAATTAAAAGGGTATTAATGTCAAATCTATATGTAGTAATTATAACTAACTACTTTCTCTCTCCTTAAAATCATCTCAAATCTTTAAATTTATGTAACTCTCTCAATTTAAATTAATTTTTCGCAAAAAATATATCAAATTAAAGATAATTTAATAAGGATTCCAACGAGATCTCAATTGCATATGTTCCGACGATGTTCAGGTGATGAAATTTAATAAATTATATTTCAATTTTCGTACATGTTGATAAACAGCTTTTATCAACAAATGCAACAAAAAATCTCAATATATTGTAGGCAAAATCTCAATATTATGCACGTCCAATCTCAATAAAAATGTGTTGATATTTTTTTGTCCTTGTGTTGATATTCTAATGTCATATTGTTGATATTTGTAATACACAATGTTGATATAAAAAAACACTCACGAAAATTATCATATGATAACATAATGACGATATTACTCTTTTGTTGATATTTTGTCTACTATTTATTGAGATTTGTGAGCTTTAATCTCATCCACTCATTTTAAAATCTAAGGGTGGAGATTTAGTCTTAATTTTGGATTAGGGTGCTATAAACATTAGAATAGGACCCTTTATATCAGTATATGAAATTATTTTTTTTTATTAGTTATTAACATATGTAAAGAGTCGGATATTTGGGTACCCGATACGTCGTGTATGGATACCCGGGGCGGGTATTGGAGTACCCGAAAATATATCGGGTCGGGTTTGGGATAGACATTTAGATGATTATCGGGTTTGGATACCGGTTTTTTCGGGTCGGGTATCCACGGATACCTGTATTCCCACCCCTAAGTATTAGACTATTAGAGTGTCCATAATAGTTGAATGCCACATATCAGTCAGCCACAGCCTCGGAGAGTGGATTTGAGAATTTTTTTGAAATTTGAGATTGGAATGAAATGAAAAAAATGAATTGAAAATGGGTATTTTATAGATGAAAATTAAAGAATTAAAAAAAAATAATTTTGACCGCCACGCGACCGCCGTCCTCCTACCCAGCAAAGCCGTGCCCTAGGCTGTTAAACAACCGTCGCGGCGCCGTTGCGGCTTGCAACAGACTGCCGCTGCGCAACACGGCGACTGCGGCGGCGGTCCTATTATGGACACTCTTACATTTAAGTAAAACAACTTTAGTTACAGTTTGTTAACAATTTCAATGATACTTTATTACTCAAAACAATATGAATAATTTTATTTGTTGCGGTTGTTTAGACTATATATGGTACCTAAATCCTGATATAAGATCCAAATATACTTGGAGAGTGGTATACTTTTTTTTCATACGATGGAGATCCCGATGACTAATGTGGAAATAAATTACTCATGAATATTGTTGTGTTAATTAATTATACCATAACATAAAAAAAATAGGAGTAATAAGAACTTATTAAATGCTTTAAAGAGGATGACCATCTGAACTCAATAAAAAATTGCAACAACAATCCACTCCATACAAATATCAACATATAAATAGTCCCAAAGTTAGGTCGATCAGAAGCTTACTGCTAATTAAACATATAATTACAAATTCACCGATAGCATACGGTGTTGTATATAGTGAAAGATGGGATGAATGTGAAACAAAGAATATTAACGACCAGTAGGGTTGACAATTTGCGAGAACATCTCATCGGGATTATCACTTCCGTTTTGTGGTTTCCTTGCTGCTTCTTCATCATCATCATCATCGTCCTCAATATTCAAAATGCTTCTGTGCATAGCCATGATGCTATTCTGATCGATCTGTCCTTCGAAGTCGACGCTCCCTGTCGTAGTGGAACCGCCCCTACTGTGATCGGGATTTTCATGTACCTGTAGAGCGAACTCCAAGTTCCACAACACATCGCCCATGGAGGGGCGTTCCGTGCCGTGATCGGCCAAGCATTTCTCTGCGGTTTCCATGAATTTTTTCAAACTCTCTTGGCCCACTTTCCCCTGTAGTTGTGGGTCGATGATGTCCTCGAGCGTGCCGTTCCTCGCACACCGCAGTGCCCAATCAGCCAGGCTCACTTGCTCCTTTGGCAAGCTAGGGTTCAACACTGGCCGAGCACATAAAACCTCAAATAAAACCACTCCGAATGAGTATACATCAGATTTTTCCGTTAGTTGCTGCCTTCGGAAATACTCTGGGTCTAAATATCCGAAGCTGCCTTTCACCACTGTGCTAACATGGCCTTTGTTCATGTCCGGGCCAGTCTTGGAGAGCCCAAAATCGGACATCTTGGCCACCCACTTGTCGTCGAGGAGAATGTTAGTGGTCTTGACGTCACGGTGGATGATGGTGTATCTAGCTCCAGTGTGGAGGTAATGTAGGCCTCTTGCTGCTCCGATGCATATCTCTAGTCGTTGTTTCCATGATAAAACTATTTTATTTCCCTTGTAGAGATGCTCCCTTAGTGTTCCTTGCCCCATGTAGTCATACACAAGAATCATCTCTCCGTTGTCCTCACAGAATCCGATCAAGGAGACTAGATGTCGGTGCCTCAGCCTCGACAACATCTCGATTTCTGTTTGAAACTCGTTTATGCCCTGGTCAGATGAGGGGTTGGATCGCTTGACAGCCACCATTGTGGAGCCGTCGACCACACCCTTGTACACTTTTCCGAAGCCTCCCACGCCTATCACGTTGGACTCGTCGAAGTTCTTGGTGGCACTCATGATCTCCGATAGGCTAAAGTAGCGGCAGTTGCACGCGGCGTCGGATGAGATGCCCGCGCCCCCGCCCTGGCTCCTGCCAGACACGGACGATTTCATTGTGGTGGAGCTCGAGTTCCAAGAAATAGGCAGCCACGTGGTGGAGCCATCTCCCTTAGGGTCTCTTTGTTTCCTCTGGTATACGAAGAGACACGCGACAAATGCGAGTCCCACTGCGCATGCCCCACCTGCCCCGGTGATGATCACTGTTGAGACTGCGGATTTCTCAGAGGCGAACGAGGCAGGACCATCCTGATACTTCCTCATCAAGTCAGAGATGGAAGGATTGGGGCCTGCCAAGTTTTTCTTCGCGACGTCGCTCAACTTGAAAATTTCTAGCCCGTTTAGCAAAACGTCCACAAACTGTGATTTCGTGGCGTCTGTAGGGCGCAATGACACCCAGAGCTCCGAGGTCGATTCAGCGACTCGAGCTACGTAGTCCTTCTTGATCGGGGTGGATGTTGCCATGGTCATAGCAAATACATCGACGTCGTATTCGGCACTTTTATTATTGATGAATACGTCGAAGACTCTTTGATTAGGCTTGGTCATCTCGGAATCGCACCAATGGAACCTCAACATGTACATGAAATTGGGATCAACTTGGAAGATCCATGTAAGATTTGAATTCTTGTTCACATCCTTGTATGCGCCCATTGATCTATAAGTGGAGTAGATATCGAGTGGGGCCATGTAAGAAGGCATGCTTTTATAAGCGATGCTTGTATTTGCCGCCACCGCAACTCCTATGCCCGCTCCATACAAGTAAACACTATCATCATACCAACTCCGCATTAGTCCGTTAGAATCATTCACAGGCGAAACATACTGCCCGCCTACATTCAATCTAAACATCGTCTCCATGCTGCTATCGCTGATCGGCACCGTCGTCGCCCCCGTCGCGTCCACACCCGCCCCCACGGTGCCGGCCAATGCAGGATCTGAATCGAAGATTGCAGGAATCGGCAAAACCTCAATCCCGTTCACAAATGCGAAAGCTTGCGGCTTATCGGCCGACGGCTTGAATGTGACATCGAGCGTCGGGGAATCCGACGGCGCGAGGAAAAATTCTTTGATGAAGTAAGCTTGAGAGAGCGCCTCCGCTGATATGGAGGCGCTGAAATTGCTCAGCAACGTGACGCCGCCGGCAACGACAGCAAAGTAGGATTTGGAGATGTCGAAATTAGGGTACGAGGAGGGGTAGAAATGGAGGCGGAGCATAGTCCGAGATGTTGAATCTTTGAGAGGGAATTGGTACTTGGCTTCGGATTGGAAGATCCGGGCTGTCATGTAAGGAACCTCCGATGGCAACGAAGGATCCTGAACGTCGGCTTTAGCGACAACGAATTTGGTACCGGCAGCGAGGAATTTGTCATCGGGATCCCAGGAGCGGCCGTCGGCATCTTTGGCAGGGTTTGTGGAGCCACAATTGAGAATAAGAGGTTTGGCTTGTGCATGGGTTGTGATAGAGAGAAGGGAAATGATTGCTAGAGAGAGAACAGCCTTCTTTATAATGGTGTGGTTGTAATGTTTAACCATGGCTGCGTCAATACATGAGCGAAAAACTTTTGGCATACAGGAGACAAAGGGTTTGAATTTCTGATTTTCCTGTATGCCTACTTTTTCTATTCCCTGTTTTGCTTTTTCTGAATTCTTTTTCTTGTTGAGATTTCACATTATTTTTTAAAATTTGCTGTTATGAATTTGAGGTCGACGTAGATTCATATGATTTTGGGTTTTGTTTATTAACTTCATTTTCAATTTTTCATTTTTGATGGTTTGCTTTTTCTTAGGAAAATTGTAGATGGGTGGAGTTGAGTGAATGTCTCAATGTGGACTATTTACACAAATAAAAAATTTAAAATTTATTTGTTTATTAATAATGAGTGAAACTCTAGGTAAGTATTTGGTAAGAAATATAGTTGCTCAAAATAACTTTTCTCCATTATTTCTATATCTAATAGAGACAGATATAAAGTGGCATGATAGTGAAAATTCGGAGATAGTACAAAGGATCTCAAACTGTAGTTGCAAATTTTCAATTAATCATCTACTTACCTATTTACTTTTAATTCAAATATTATTTAGGGTTAAGTTCTTTTTATTTTTGAAACTGCTACATAGTAGTACTCCATTCGTCCCTAAAAAATAGATAATATATGTATAATGCACAATTGGTAAAGTAAATTAGAGATAGAAAGAAAAAGTGATTGTAGTATCATTAGTGGAGAACGAGACTACCTCATTATAAATAAAAAAGGTTTTATTAAATAAAACTGGTCTAGTTTTAAGGGACATCCTAAAATTATAAATGTGGTCTATTTTTAAGGGACAAAAGAAGTATATCTTTGTGTTCAAAATATGTGACTGCACATGTTATTGCAAAATATCCATATGGAGTTGCTTAATTGGAAGTAACTTTAATAAATTGATCTTCCAAACCAAACTACTGTTGTTTTTGTAATAAGTCTGGTCTCATTATGAATTTGTTAATCTTATTTATTTGTGTGTTTTTTTTCCAAATAATTACTTGCAAGTTATATAAATAACTAATCTTACTATCTTTTGTCTCAATTTTTTCATTGCACTTTATTTGTAGGTTTTCTTCTCCTTTTATTACTTGCCAATTTTCTCAACTAATATTTTTCTATAATGCGTGGAATTGTGCATATTTTACTGCACATTGAAAGGGTGTTGTATTCCAAATCATTCCAAATAGCAGCAATTTTGAGTAGATAAGTTGTTCCAACAATTTTATCCTCAATCTCTTTGGGAATGATATTTTCCTTTCAAACATATAAACAACAGTTAAATTCATCTAAAACTATATACAAATAACATATTAAGCAAATAAATTATTTTAACATATATAGCCTTCTCAGCTAGAACAATATGATCAACCTTCTTTCTCGAGATTTGGCAACTGACTCTGTTTCAGACCAATAATGATGCGTTGTCTATGATCCACAACTTGTAGAATAATAGTACCTAAAAAATCTAATAATAAAATTGTACGGAGTAGTAATTTTTTATACCATTTAATAGCAATGCCATGTTTCTTTTCGCATCTGCTGCATTCATATTTACATCTGCCTTTCTCAACTTTCTCAAGAATAATAAAACCATTCACCAAAATGAGGGTGAATTAAATGTATTTTTGCACATAGCCATTATTGTCTGTGCTGTTGAATACAAGCACCAACAAACTTTGTTTCAATTTTTATTCATTGCCCACATATATTTTTATATTATTTTACTTATAATGATGCAGTAAATATATATTATATTTTTAATACTATAATAAAATCTTTAGGCAAAATGTATCCTCCAACATAGTGATATTCATATCGTCAAATTTATTATGAACCTCTTGATGATGCTTCCAACTTTGTATATAGAACAATCAAGCATATATTGGAATCATGGATTAAATGTGCCCGGTCAATGGACTTTGACCGAATAATAAATGCGATGAGACATTTAATTTTTCAAAATTAAATGCTACAGCATCGGTATATGTTCCACGTAGATGATCGTAGTTATTCACTTTCTCAAATCCGATTCCCGGTGAATGAGAAATAGTGGATTAAAGTTGGGCACGATTGAGCTTTATGTAAGCTTGAAGTCTTGAATGTAGGGAGCAATCAACCAGTGTTAGTTGTCCCACATTGGAAGTGAGAGTCTCTGTTTGAGGTGTATAAATTAAGTGTTTTACTACACTTAATAAATTCTAGTGGATCAAGTTGGGTCGAAGAGCCACACGCGCGCGTTGCCGCCGCCCACCCGCCGTGCCGCGTCGCCTCCTCGTCCTCGACTCGGCTATTTCCTCACTTTCACGGTCTATAGTTTCGAATTCCTACATTTTAATTTAGTTTCAGTTTTCTACATCCTGTATTCCTTCTTTTGAGTTGTATTACGCTCGGCAAGTTTTTATCTCTTGTAACTCCGGAACTCCCAAACAACATAAAAATCAATTGAAAATATTTAATGAAAAATATGAAAAAAAATCTAAGCATGTCATGTATCAATATTTAAATTATGCAAAATACAAATATAGTTACTTATTGTTCAAATTATGCACCTCATGAAGTACCAAGTCATAGTACAGCAGAACTTTGGAAACAACATGCTATTCCTACAACTAACCTCACCTTTATATACATAAAAGAGAGAATATGAATGATATAAGAGCACTCCCAATGGAGTTCCCTTATTTCTCCCTTATTTCTCCCTAACTCCTGCCACATCAGCGCCACATCAGCATCACATTTTATCCCCAGTTTTTAGCCAACCCCTACAATGGTTTCTCCCTTATTTCTCCCTTATTTCTCCCTAACTCAACATTTCATTTTTACATCATCACTAATTTAATTGTTTTATTTTTATATATAATAAAGCTAGCTTATTTAATTTATAAAGATAAATCAAATAAATAGTAATAAAGTTCGTTGTATTAAACACGGGTACACATTACAACGAAGAAAATTAAAAAAAAAAAAAGTACACGAATGGAAATAAAAAATCAAAAAAAAAATTCAAAGAAAAAAAAATTCAAGGGCGGTGGGCGCGGTTTCTATTTGCCCACAATTCTTCGATGATATCGTGTTGTAGTGCTTGATGGGCCTCCTTCTGGTGTATGTCCATGAACGCCTGGAACCGTTCATGTTCGTTGTGCGGTACACCCTGGCGGGCGGACTCGGTTGAGACACCGTGACTCGATGATGCAACACTTGGGTCGTTGGTGACGTCGAGGACGCCTTCGTGTTCATCTTCGATGATCATGTTATGCATGATGATGCACGCATACATGATATCGGCAATATCCCCCTGGTAGAAAAAGCGCGTCGGACCCTTTACCAGTGCAAATCGCGATTGGAGCACCCCAAATGCCCTCTCCACATCCTTGCGCGCAGACTCTTGCGCTCGGGCAAAATACCTTCTTCTATCTCCGAGTGGGCATCTGATCGTCTTCAGAAACACGGGCCATTGCGGATAGATGCCGTCAGCCAGGTAGTACCCCATGTTATGCACATTGCCATTGGCCGTGAATTCGATGGAGGGGCCTAATCCGTTGATCCGCTCGTTGAAAAGGGGCGAGGAATTGAGAACATTTAGGTCGTTGTTCGACCCGGCTATACCAAAATAAGCATGCCAAATCCAAAGCCGTTGGTCGGCAACGGCTTCAAGAATGATGGTGGGATGCGTACCTTTGTAGCCGGTAGTAAACTGGCCTCGCCACGCGGTTGGGCAGTTCTTCCACTGCCAGTGCATACAGTCGATGCTGCCGAGCATCCCCGGAAAGCCGTGGGTCCTCCAGTGCCAATCCAGTAGGAACTGGCAGTCAGCTGCGTCCGGCGAGCGAAGGTAGTGCTCCCCAAATATCTCTCGCACGCCCTGACAGAAATTCTTCAGGCACTCGTTGCCAGTCGTCTCGCCGCATTGCAGATACTCATCGAACATGTCGGCGGACCCTCCATATGCCAACTGCCGGATGGCAACAGTGCATTTCTGTAGGGGCGATAGTCCGGGCTTCCCTGCTGCGTCTCGCTGGAGCCGGAACTCGGGGTAACGCGCGGACAACGCATTAACAATGCGCAGGAAGAGGGAGCGGCGCATTCTGAACCGGCGACGAAATACATCTGCCGGATAACGTGGTTCCTCCGCGAAATAATCGGCGAACAGCCGATCGTGCGCACCAGTGTGGTTGCGAGGGATGTATCGGCGCCGCCGGCGGATTGGCCGTTGGGGGGGTGGCTGCTGCATTCGAGCGATCTCGCTTTGTATGCAGCGGGAGATATAGTTGTTGATTGGGTTGTTGGCGAAACCCGCTACATCCCATCCGGTGGGAGCGGGAGGTACCTCTTCTTCGGAAGAAGAATGTGATATTTCCTCGTCGGACTGAGCACGAGACGATGAATCAGAACTCATTTAATAAAGATGGAGAGAAAAAAGATTGAAAATTTGTGTGAATGAAGTTTGTGGGTGATGAATGGAGGAAGAGGATGAAATATTTATAGGGGTGGGATAAAATAGCCGTTCGGCCAAAAAAAAAAAAAAAAATTTTAAAAATCGCCGATTATCGCCGAGCGTCGCCCACAGTGGCCGGCGATCGCTCGGCGATAATCCGGCGATAAATCGCCACTCGGCGAAGCAACGGTAACATTATCGCCGAATTATCGCCGACTTCGCCACAATGGCCGGCGATAATTCGGCGATAATCGGCGATTTATCGCCGAGAATTCGCCACCTCCATTGGGAGTGCTCTAAGCAAAACTAATTCTTAAATAACATAAAGTTTATTTTAAGATTATTTTAGTTCAATCTTTCTACAATGAAATAAAATAATCAAATAATAAAATTCGTATAAAATGAAGTACAATGATCTAAAAATGAAGTACAATGATCTAAAAATGAAGTATCCACTAGATTAGAAACATGGATGACTGAGATTTAATTTCTAGTTCGGTCTTAATTATAAGGGTAAATAGTCATTTAAATCATCAAGTTTGGTCAAAATCTGTCCATCCTACGAAGATTAAAATCTGTTAATTAAATCACGAGGTTTCATTTTTTCTAGTTTATCACATAGGTCGAATTTTAGGTGAAATCTTTGCATCTCTACATTGAAATCAATCTTGAAATCTCAATCCAACTATAAGATTAAGCTCATTGTGATTGCACTTTGGATTATACGCGCATCTTTTTCATGATTTAAATCTCAATCCATCTTGAGATCTTAATCCACGTCAACAAAGATTCCGCCTAAAATTCAACTAACTGGATAAACTAGAAAAATTGAAACATCGTAATTTAGTTAACGTATTTCAAACTTCGTAGGAAAGAGCAAATTTTGACCAAATTTAGTAATTTAAATGACTATTTACCTTAATTATAATAATATATTAATGTTTGTTGTAGAGAAAACCGAATCTTCACTTTGCGTGAATATAACGTGAAATCTTATGTGGCACTATATGAGAGTTCAAAAGTTAAAATAGTTCTAAGGTCAACCCTTTCATAGGTTGTAGTATAAATTTGTTTTTGATTATAATAATTCTTTTTAAGCCCATATATATCGATATAGATAACCATATAGATAGATAGGGGGTGATCAATTGCTAATTAATTAGCCATTCCAAATTAAGACTAAATTTTAGCCATTAGATTAGAAGATTTAGTAGTTGAAATAATGCCACGTGAATTATATTTTTAATTAAGAAAATTAATAAATAAAATTAGAGGGTATTAATGTCGATTCTCTCTCATTAAAATCATCTTAAAACTTTAAATTTACGTAACTCTCTCGATTTAAATTATTTTTTCGCAAAAAATATATCAAATTAAAGATAACTTTATAAGGATTCCAATGAGATCTCAATTGCATATATTCCGACGACGTTCGGATGATGAAATTTGAGATTTTTTATTTTAGTTTTCGTAAATGTTGATAACCAGATTTTTATCAACAAATACTTCAAAAAATCTCAATAAAACCATGTAAAAATCTCAATAAATATGTGTTGATATTTTATTGTACTAGTGTTGATGTTCTTATGTCATATTGTTGATATTTGTAATACACTATGTTGATATAGAAAAACATTCACGAAAAATATCATATGATTACATAATGACGATATTACCATTTTGTTATATTTTGTCTACTATTTATTGAGATTCGTAAGATTTAATCTCATTCACTCATTTTAAAATTTAAAAATGGAGATTTGGTCTTGATTTTAGATTAGGGTGCTATAAGCATTAGAATATGACCCTAGATAGATACAGATAGTTTTGGTCCGTGACATTTTTAAGGTCCGCCTTACTTTTTGTGTTTTGATATTTTAAATGAACCCACCAACTGAATAAATTAATTAATCTACATTTATAATCCAATCATGATGGCAGAGCATCTCTAACCATTTCATTAAACTCAAATTCATTTTAATGTAAACGTCACACTAAATATTGATTTTACTCTAACCATTTATACTAAATTCAAACTTAAAAAAATATTCTCTAAATTATGCTTTTTTTACTCACAAAATTTGAAAAATTTTTAGGTTTTGGTTTAGTGTAAACCTAAAGATAGATATTTTTTTCTCAAAAACCAAAAATGAGATTGGTTTTTGAGTACTATTGGAACTAAATACCTATCCTATTTTAGGTTTTAAAGTACCATTGGAGATGGTCTAACTCAAATTACCTGATAGATCTCAAACTTTTCAGTTTTCACTTATCCTAGTTTCGTTGAAATTTACGGGAGATATTTTTGTAAATTACTGTACAAACTAAACAAGCTACAAACTAACATAGTTAATCTAATCAACTATCAAACGAGGATTATACTAATAATCATTTTGATACTTGATACGCTTGAATTTTGCACTGTTTTAAGGCCATTAGTTGGTCTGTTTTTAATGTCAAAGTCACTCTACACGTCCATTATTTGCATATTTTGTCTATTTTGGTATTTTGATGTGTTTTGTGAGAAATGTGCATAATTGAGCCGAAAAAGGGAGCCAAAACGCCAAGTTTGGAAATCTGGAGTCAGACGGCGACCGCCGACCGCCGCGGATGCGTGCGGCGACCGCCGGCGCCCGGCGGGCAGATCAATGCAGCGGTCCGCCTCGGAAAAATGTGCTTGGAAGAGAATTCTCTTCCGGCGACCGCCGGAAGACGTGCGGCGGTCCGCCGTCGAGGGAACAGACTCTCTGGACTCCAACGCGGCGACCGCCGGCCAAGGTGCGGCGGTCCGCCGGAGAAAGGCGGCGAATTCGAGAAGCCCTAGATTTGCGCCCAGATTTACCATATTTTGGAGATCTTTTCCTTCTACAACAAGGAATGACTTTCCCCTATAAATAAGACCTCAAGCTTCATCAAAAAGAGATAACTTCTACTTGCAAAATACTTCATAGAGATCAAGGCCTAGAGTACTTCATTGGTGCAAGGAGTTGGAGAAGGATTTCAAGAACATCAAGAACGACAAGGATTCAACATACGGGTTTTATTTGCTTTAGTTTTATGTTCAAATTGTCTTCCCTTCAATCTATGTTTTTAGCTTATTCATTTATGTGTAACTAAACTCATAGGATTCCAGGGATGTGTTAGTAACGACTTTGGTTATACAAATTCCTTTTTCTATTTAGTATCCGTTTTGTTTTTACTTTGTTTCTTCCCTAAGTAATTTTGATGCTGCATGATTGAGTGACACAATTGTGTATGATTTAATATAACTTGCTTCATAACTGTGACAGAGTTCTAGCGAGTTAGATCCACTTAGTAGACGCTACAGTTAGCTTCCCTTAAAACGGCACTGTTAATTGAGAGTGATGACTTTTCAAGGGTCTTAGGAGCTTTTTGGAGTTACGTGTTAGGATTGACCACCCTAATCTTGTAATCAACGTTTGTATCGCATGAGCATAAGCTAGATGACTCGTTCTATAAAAGTAATAACTGTGCTAGGGTATTGTAGTTGAAATTGTGTATAACCATAACTGTGAACACACATCCATGAGATTCCCTTATCTCTATCGTCTTTCTTCATGTTTTATTCGCTTTTAGTTGGTCTATGCTTTCTATTGTTTTTAGTTTTCCAAAAGGTTTTCAAAATCCACTTGTTTTTCCAGATAGTATTTGAGTCTTAGTAGAGGATATACACTTTGTGTTCGTCTTCCCCGTATTCAATATCCGAAACTAACCTTTAGCTATACTATATATACTCTGCATACTTGCAAGTTTATTTAGTGCTAATAAAAAGTGCATCAATAAATTGATAATCATCTTTATCAATGAATTAATAATGAGGCATCGTATCGTATCATATACTAGCATCACACATATCATAGATAAAAATACACTCCCTACTTAGAAATGAAGCATCAGATTAGAGTGGATGCTAAATTTTGACGTTGGCTAATCTTGCAAAATACAGCTATATTTTCTTTAGTGCGACCTAATTTATTAAAACCATAATATTAGAAAAACCATAAACCCTCAACATATATAGTAGAGCCGAGAACCAGTCGATATTTTACCAAAATCCAAAATCATGCGCCATTGAGATCTGAGAGTCTCTGATTCTAGATCTCTCCGATCAAAATTTCGAGATGCCTTCCGCCATTTACTTTCTGCTCTTCGCAACTGCAATCCTTCACTGCTATAGATTCAGCGTAGCTGATTCTATCCAAGGATGTGGCGGATTCGTTGAGGTTTTTGATCGAGGATCTTTTGCCTTTTTTTTCCTGCTGACTTTCGTCTTTATTCATTGAGAGTGTGGCTGTTTCTAGTTTAACTAGTGAAAGATAGTAATTTGGAAGTGGAATTTTCACCTGCAGGCAAGTTCGGAGTTGATAAAGTCGAGGAAGCCTACTGATGGCAAATTGGATTATTCTCATGTTACGGTAGGAGAGCATTGTTGGTTATGATGCATTCCGGATTTGCACCTGCAGCTTTTCTAAATATAGCTACACAATTTGACATAGGATCTTGGTTAAAATGCAGGTTGAGCTACGGACAATGGATGGCTTAGTTAAGGACCGGACACAGTGTGCTCCCAACGGCTACTACTTTATTCCTGTTTATGATAAGGTTGCATAATAGATTGCTCTCTTCTCCTTTCACCTCATTGATTCCTTGGTATAATGCGAACTGGTGTCGTTGCTTTGGATTTCTCAATTATACTGTCCGCACAATCACTGGTTACAGACGGTACTTCATGATAGTTTAAATGCTTATTCGGAGGATGAATACCTCGTTGTTTTTGTTCTATCAATAAACTTATAGATAAGAGTGTCTTTTTTTATTTATTTCATTTTTCTATATTTATAGTTCAACTCCTTCACTTGCAATCTCAAAACCTACAAAATAGAAGAAATTTGTCCATGATATTGGCTTAGAGATTTGCAAGCCATATCATATCAAAGTATAAGAAAGGTTTCTATTTTAAGCAGTTGTTTTTTATATATTGAGATGCACTCGGGTCCTTTCTGTTCATTTTCAACGGCTGATTTTGTTGTGATTGTACATATTCTTGTCATCTTGTGTTATCTCTCCTAATTGTTATGTCATAACATTTTGTAACTTGGTATTATCTGGTTTTAGGGCTCTTATGTGATCAAAATCAAGGGCCCTGAGGGATGGACGTATGCCCCGGAACAAGTTGAGTTTCTTGGTTACTCTAATAATGTCAACTTCTAAGTTAAGATATCAGACATTTGTTTTCACATGCTAACTGCAACTTGCTTTTATAGGTTCCTGTCGTTGTTGATCACACTGGTTGTAATGCCAATGAAGATATTAATTTTCGATTTACCGGGTATGTAATCTGATTAGAATATTATTTGGACAACACAAAACTTTTCTGTGAACCATATCCTTTGCTCAACACCTCAACCTCTGTTTTACTATCTACTGCTACTGCAGCTTCACCTTATCTGGAAGAATTGCGGGAGCAGTTTCAGGCGATAGTTGTTCAGATAAAGACGGTGGTCCATCAAATGTGAAAGTTGAGCTCATATCTCAAAGTGGAGATGTTGTCTCTTCAGTTACAACAACGTCAACCGGAAGCTACTCATTCAATAATATTATTCCAGGTCTAATCACTATTTGTATTGTTTTACAGTGCACTTAGCATTTCCTCCCAAATGCCCTGCATACTTCTCTGGTCAGCTGAATCCCTTCCAGAAGTTGCAATATATTTAACGCTTCCCCTTTCTGGCTCGCTTTTCGTAACATTCATTATTGTTTACTACGCAATGGAGTTTTCCTTTTTATTTTCTATTAACATTTGAATTTTTAAATGCTATACAAATAAGGATAGAAGTAGAAATGATGCCAAATCTACTAGTCTAATCTACTTTAAGAAAAATATGCTTATTATATATGCGTGCAGAATCTATGGTGTAAAAATTTTCATTTTTGTGATGTGAATGTGGTAACAGATGATTACGTTTTGGCTCTGTGATGGGGGAAAATGACCTTGGTTTCAATTATGTCAGTTGAATCATTTTTATGTTTCATTCAGCATGATTCTTCACCAGTAATGTCACCTTTGCTGATTTACTAACAGTGTCTGTACTTGAATGCAGGAAAGTATAAAATTGTTGCTTCACGCCATGATTTAAGTATTGAGATCAAGGGTTCTCAAGAGGTTGTTGATTAATATCTTTATATGTTCCCCCCTTTTCAATTTATATGGTCGGTCAATTGTTTCTTTTTCGTAGTGCTTCTGATTCACTTACGATGAATTGATTCGAGTTTACATATGATTATTGATTATGCAGGTTGAATTAGGGTTTCATAATGGTGTGCTCGATGATATTTTCTATGCATCTGGCTATGATATTCGTGGATATGTAGTTGCACAGGTAATATTTGGCAACATCTCAAATTCCCGATTCAATTCTTAAACAAACATCAATTTTGCTTCTTAAGAGTTTAAACCCCCAGTTACTGCAAAGAGTTTGTACTACAATCTTTTTCATGATTCCATTAGGTTAATTGCCTCTTGAGGCAAATTTTTTTGCTTATCTAACTTGGACTATATTCTTTTGAATTTCTGCTTGCTTTATCCAGTTACAAGGTCTGAGATTCTAGAATAAATTGTTTTTGACACTATGCAATAAAAACCAATATTATGACAATTTTAATGCTCTCTGATGCAACAGGGAAATCCCATATTGGGAGTTCACTTTTATCTGTATTCGGATGATGTATTGGAGGTGAATTGCCCAGTTGACTCTGGCAACGCTCCTGGGCTGGGTAAAGCTCTGTGTCATGCTGTATCTGATGCTGACGGGATGTTCAGATTCACATCAATTCCATGTGGTACATTATCTATTGCTTGCTTTGTACGCCCCCTTTTGATTATTTGAAGTTTGATATTAAACCCCTGTATTCTCCGTGAGAAAGGCCACTGTAAAATTTTACCATGAGTTTTTCCATAAAACCATACCTTTGTTTGTTTATAATTGTGTATACTATGGGCAAACTGTCTTTTTGGGTCTCCTTCCACCTATTCTACGTAATTGCTGATGTTACGAAGAGGTTTTATTTTTCATTTCTCAGCAGCATTCCTTATTCTATAAGAGTTCTGGACGTTCAGTTTTGGTACTGGTCAGGAATCCTCTAGGCCTCATACACTGGAATTGCTAAGATGGGTCTCATATTTTTAAATCAAAATCAATATCTTCGTATCAGGGGAGTAAACTAAAGATGATCTATTTAAATCCTCAGTCTTTGTCTGTTGTTCAGACCTTCTACTTAGTATCAAATGAATACTACAAGAAATTAGCACACCTTTCTTATAATTCCTAATACATTTGTTTCTACATGTAACAATTGGAGACTTGTTTGCTTGTACCTATGTGTGGTTTAAGTCCTCTCACATTCTCTTAACTATGCACAGTTATTGCTTGAAGAAGAATTTTCATGGTACTTGGCCAATTTTGTGGTGAAATGTTTCAGGAACCTACAAGCTCATACCTTTTTACAAGGGTGAGAATACTGTATTTGATGTATCACCTCCTTCACTGGTGGTGTCTGTCCAGCATGATCATGCGATAGTTCCTCAAAGGTTTCAGGTAGGATATTTGGTGCTTTGTTACTTGGCATGTTTGGTTCCAGCTAAGAATGCTGATTAAGGCATGCTTCTATTTGTGGATTCTTCAAATTTTTTTCATCAGTGTATGTGATTTTATGTTTTTGATATATCTTCTAGGTATCACACCTAAAGCCTAAAGGCTAAAGCCTTTTGTGGTATCTCATTTTTGAACAAGATATTTAACTGGAAGCAGTGTCTAGCTAACTTCTATTAGGGTTGGTTATAGTTTATGGCTTGACCTTTGGGCCGAATTGTAGAAATGGCCACTTTTGAATGATTGCAAAAATAGCATGAACTTTTTTGGATGAAAGTCGGATGTGAAAGGCTTGAAATCAATGAGGATATTCTAATTTATTTTATTATATTTCATGGAAAATATCTTTTCACTTGAGCATCAAAATAATGTTGTTTTGATGCCCGGATTGTCCGCTTGAGCATCAAAATGGCGTATTTTCAGGCATCAAGTTGAAAATATATTTTCATGTAAATTAGTAGTATAAAATAAATTAGAATATCCATATTGGAATTAAGCTTTCCATGTCAGAATCTATGTTTTGAAAACATAGACCTGGGCCATATTCGGAACTTCCACCCAAAGCTCAGACTATTTTTGCAATATTTCAAAAGTCGGACCAATTTTGCAACTCAAACCAAAGGCCATGTCATAAATTATAATTAACCCATTCTATTATTTGATTATAATTCTTCTATTTGCTGCTTGAATAAAAAGTTGTGTTATAGAAAGTTGTTTTTGTCTTGAAAGGGATTCTTTATATATGATATTACTATATCAACTGACAGATTGTTGTCATTTGGTGCTGTTAGTTTTCCTCCTCTTTTTCTTTGGTTCATGGGAACCGCAACCACTAGCTTCGGTGCGAACTGGGTAAACCCATGTTCCTGTGTACTAGTGTACCAACCACACAGGACTGGTAAAGCACCCTGTGTGACAGGCCCAGACCTTTAGAGGCATTAGTAGGATCCGAACCTTTGGCCTCAAGAATATGCACTTTACCAATAAATCGGCCTAAGGGGCATTTATATCTTTCTTGTCCGTAACCCTGGTCTTTGCTGAACATATCTGCTGCTTAATATAGTCACTGGGAATATCATATATCTGGTTAAGTTTCCATCTGCTTGTCATGAGCACTCTGTACCATATGCTAATGCAATTGTATTGCTGAGGATGACTAGAGTACTTTAAAGTATTTTCTTGAGTCAAATAATTTGTTTTTCTTGTAAGAGTACTTTGAATTGTATCTTTATTTTTTGGTAACTAAGATTTAAAATGGAACCACAATTTGTCATCTTCATGTGACTTAGGTTACTGGTTTTTCTGTTGGGGGTCGTGTTGTCGATGGTAATGGTGTTGGAGTGGATCATGCAAAAATTATAGTTGATGGCCATGAAAGATCAAAAACTGATAGAGAGGGCCATTACAAGCTTGATCAGGTAAAAATGATGTTATTCTTTATAGTAGTAGCAATTTTCATGTTAAGTTCCTATCATAGCATATTATACTTTATGTATTATGAGCTAATCATTGATAAAGATGTCAATTATGAGCATTCAATTCAAAGGTGCCACAATCCTTGCATAGGACTTGTGGTAATTGGCATCATGACTTGAGACAATATTCATGTGGATCAGTGGATGGAAGAATGAACTCTGTTACTTGAAGATATTATTCTCTATGATTAATATATTAAATTAATCTCAATATCTCATACAATTTCACTGTTTCTACTGTGTCATCACATTCTGAAGTTTTGCATCAACCTTCTCTTGAAACTTAGAAGAGGAAGTTGGTTCGTCCATTGCCTTATTGTGAGTTCTGATTTATGAATGCTCGATCTTCTTAGGTAACATCAAAAAGATACAGCATTGAAGCTAAGAAGGAACACTACAAGTTTGAAAAGCTGAGTAATTTTTTGGTGAGTCAAACTTTAAGTGCTTTTTTGCTTTTAAGATCCTTGTAAATTAAAAAAAACATCCACCTATATCTTTCTTGTGCTGATCCTTTTCCTTGTAGGTCTTACCAAACATGGCTTCAATTGCTGATATCAAAGCAGTTGCATACGATATATGTGGCATGGCTCTGACAGTTGATTCTGCTTACAAAGCTAAGGTAATTGTCTGTCACCTCATTTAATTTCTCAGCAGCCCTGGGAAGCCTAGGAAGAAAAAACTTGCTATGTAGCAATCTGGCTGTATCTGAGAGTTGTGATCGTGGCCCAATAAATATATTATCTTTCTGAATATAAATGGATTTTTGATGGTTTATGTGTCTTTTAATAATAACAATAATAATAATGTGGAGGAGAATCTTTTAATGAAGACCTTACAAATTCAATTGCCTTGGATCGGTAGTAATGCTGAGGGTATTAGCCTCAAATAATTAATGTTTGGTGGTAGATTCTAGACATATATAATCCAAATCTTATTTGAACTGCTTCATGAGTACCTTTAAGTGGTTTTTAAGATGTTAATGCCCGTTATAATTGTTCTTTTGTGTCTTCCAGGTTGCTTTGACCCATGGGCCAGAGAATGTCAAACCCCAACTGAAACTAACTGATGAAGGTGGCAGGTTTTGCTTTCAGGTAAGATCTCAAATGATGGGTTTTTCCCTGTTGATGAGATTTATTTTAAGTTAACTGTCCTCTATTCGGCTGTTTTATTTCAAATATGATATAGAGCCAATGTATAAATAAAGCCATGGCGTGGTACAAAGTGCAGATTTCATGTATGAATTATAATTTGGTTCTTAAATGTTCTTCAGGTTCCACCTGGTGGTTACCGCTTATCTGCTATTGCAGCAGCACCTGAGAGTGCCCCAGAACTGCAGTTTTCTCCTCATCATATTGATGTCGTTATTGACAAACCATTGCTAGATGTTAAGTTTTATCAGGTATGAGATCACTTGAATAAGATGATTGGGAAGACTGTTCATTTTTCTCTTCTGTATATTAAAACTTTGTAAATAAGTAATCGTATTTGATTTCTGGCGGTTGACAATTGCCCCATTGGCCTGTCCATTCATCTGGGGGGTGTTTTAATTTTATTTGATTCCGAGGACTGCCTACCAAGTAGTTGTTCAATTTCACCTTGGATGCTAGCTGCAGTATGTAAGATTTTCTGAAATCATCTTTGTAATTATGCCCTTTTTAAAAACTCAGGCACAAGTCAATATCCGTGGATCTGTGGTATGCAAGGATATATGTGGGCCTTCTGTTTCTGTTAAGCTCGTGAGACTGGATGGTAAAAGCAAAGAAGAGAGGACAGTTAATCTAACTGATCAGAGTAGTGATTTTTCATTTTCCAGTGTACTCCCTGGTAAATATAGAGTTGAGGTAATGCATTGAGGCTTATATTCATTTTCCCTTTTATATTAGAAGCATGCTCTTGGTTCTCTGTTTCTGTTGCCCTATCTTGTTTCTTCCATCATTATGTTGCTTAATTCTGTGGATTTCTCATGATTTTCAACTGCTGGTATTGGTTGATCTGATCATGGATGTGGAAGTTTGGTATGCTGGGTTTTTTTGTCCTTGCCATATCTTGTCGTGTCTTTTACTAATTGTTAATCTTGTAACCACTACTTAGATGTGTGAGCCTTTTACGGTTTTACCTGTGGTTACCTGGAAAACTAGCGATATACCATCTAAAGCAGTCATTACTAACAGCAATAGAGATTAGAGACTGAATATATCCTATGGGCCATTATTCATTCTTGATGTTTCTGCAGAATATAGGGGGTCCTTTTCTTCTTTGGAAGTCATGTTTGTGATAATTATTTTGTTCCATACCAGGTCAATAACTATTCCCCTGGAACCACAGCGGGAGAAGATATATGGTGCTGGGAACAGAACTTTATAAATGTAAATGTTGGTGTGGAGGACGTTGAAGGGATTACTTTCATTCAAAAAGGTTATTGGGTCAGGATAATCTCCACCCATGATGCGGATGCTTACTTGGTACAAGTTGACAGTTCTCGGGTGAACTTGAAAATTAAGGTCATATCATCATCTGATTGTTGAAATTTCACATATCATTTTTCGTGAAACCATCGTTATAATTGCTTTCAACTTGCAGAGAGGTTCCCAAAAGATTTGTGTAACATCTCCTGGTGTCCATGAACTCCATTTTGTCGACTCATGTATCTCTTTTGGGAGCTCCAGTGTAGGAGTTGATACGTCAAACCTATCAGTATGATACTTAACAAGGCTACCCGCCTCCCTTTGTATTTCCTTATCTGATTTCATCTTCATTTTCTTTCTTTTCTTTATGCCGTTGGTGGTTAGAGTGAGTGGGAAGAGATGCTGGGAGGGCTACTTGATTCTCTGTTTTTCTTTCCTTAGGATTAATATTATTTTCTTGTTTGTGCAGCCTATTAATCTAAAGGGTGAAAAATACCTGCTTAAAGGACATGTTCATGTTTTGGATAAGAACTTGCCTGATGACATACTTGTTGATATATTTGACAATCAAGAAACATCGGTCGGTAGTACTCCTGCCAGACTTGTCTCCTCTGAAGTTGATCCATCAAGAGCTGCCGTCTATGAGTTTTCTGTTTGGTCTAAGTTTGGAGAAAAACTCATTTTTGTTCCTCGGGATTCACGGTAGGTTTGTTTTGATTTTAGTGCTTATAGCTCATCTTGTTTCGGCCTGCTTTTGTTATGTTGAAAGTTCTCCTATGTGGAAGAGTATGTCTTGCCTTTTTATTGTAGCACATTTTTTTATGAGATTTGATCAATTTGACATCTTATCTTTTAATTAGGTCTATGTATTATCTTGTTCTATAGATATTTTTTCGAATTGCTTATCTGGAAGGGTAGGATTAATTTTATTTTTCATTTTCTGTGTCGATTGCATTGAAAAGGTATACTATTTTCTCTTTCCTAGTTTTTTGCATGAATAAGAAGCTATTTTACCACAATCATTACAACATATAGAAAGATGTTTTCTACACTTGAGAGTTTTTAGACTGGTGATGTTTCTGCAATTGATATTTACATGAACTTGTAACAAATTGATTCAGTTCCTTATAACTTATTCAGTTAAGAGTCTTAAGACATGTCATCACTGCTGCTGAAATGAAGGTTAATCGGGATATAGTTCAATTTTTCTACACATTAAGAAAACAACTTGCTTTATTTTTTAACGTGTCATCATTCTTGCAGTGATGCGGAAAATGCAATATTGATGTTTACTTATTTAGATATTAAGCAGACTATCTTTAGGATGCTAAATTTTTATGTTACATCTCTTTCAGAAGTATAGATATAAGCCTATATTGTGAGGTTTTATTCAATTGCTGTTATGGATTTTGTGCGCTCAGTTTTTGTCATGTCTGCTCTGCTGCAGGACTGGTATCCAAAAGAAGTTATTATTTTACCCAAGAAAACAGCATGTAAGAGCTTAAGCAGTTCTTCCAACTAAGATCTTGTCAGCAAAAATTTAAAATATCAGTATGTTTAAGGCTTCCATTATATTTGTTTAGGTCTCAGTAAAACAAGATGGCTGCCAAGCTCCAATTGCTCCGTTTTCTGGTCGCTTGGGACTATATATTGAAGGATCAGTTTCGCCCCCTCTTTCAGATGTTAACATACGAGTTGTTGCTGAGGATGACAGCCATGTTTCTCATCTCAAGCGAGGGGCCGTAGCACTTAAAACCACCACAGGAACCGATGGTTTATTTGTCGCAGGACCTCTCTATGATGATATAAGTTACAGTGTGGATGCATCAAAGGTTTGAACTTTTTGTAGATTTAGTTCAGGAATTTCTACTGCTCATATTCAGCACCTTCCTTCGATAAAATATGCAGTCTGTTTGTTGAATAATATTGATCTTGAATGTTCAAGTGTGATCAGTTTTTTGACTTAATCTAGAAAAAATTAGCATGTGGAGCGTATAAAAGTTAGCATTTGTTAGATAGTCTATGTTTCTTGAGTTTTCTTCTGGGCATACTGAAGTTAGCATTTGTTGGATTTTGGATACTAGAACGTGCATTTTTTCCTGACCTTCACTTTCTTTTGAAAGAAAAGGAGACTTCTTGGTAGATCCCTACATTTTTATTTGCCTTTGCCTGGAGGAGATTCTCAAAATAATCAGTTCCTCTTTATGTCTGCATTCCGAGAATAAGATTTAATAAGTGACCTACCTACAATTTTTCCTTTACGGATGCGACAGATGTGTTTTTCAACTGTGTAGAGATGGAAGCAATAATCATCTTTAGATTAAAAGTCAGCTGAATAATGAATGTAAAGTTGCTAAGTTTGCTTCTAGGTTCCATTTTGTGTAATCATGTTTGCTCATCAAAGATATAAACAGAAGAAATCCATCTCTCTATTAGTTTTAGCCAATTAGATTTGTGCAAAAATAATATTTTGAAAATTATTTTTTCAAATGCGTAGGGGAAGCATGTTTAGAGGATTCCAGTGTAGGGTTCTCTCTTGCAACCAACATTCTTGATCACTGATTTTCTCTTCCTTGCAGCGCGGCTATCATGTGAAACGAGTCGGACAGTATTCCTTTTCATGCCAGAAACTGGGTCAAATTTCTGTACGCTTATATTCTAGAGAAGACAGCAATGAGCCTTTTCCATCCGTTCTCTTGTCATTAAGTGGTGAAGATGGGTATAGGAATAATTCTGTTTCTGGAGTTGGTGGAGCTTTCATTTTTGATAGCTTATTTCCTGGAAGTTTCTACCTCCGACCTTTATTGAAGGTACCTGACCTTGATGCTATTTGTTACGTGAAATCAGTGATTCCTTAAAAATTTATTTTTTGTTGTCCACATTGTTACTGATTTTATATTCTAAGTCAGTTACGGTTCCAATTATTTTTTGTATTCCAGTTTTACACATCAATCAGAAGAAAAAATATTTTGAAATATTCAAATTATCGGGATAATCTATTTCTATTTCTTGTTGCTTAAAGACTTACTTGAACTCATTCTTTTGCCCTAATTAACACGCTTCGTTATTTGTGCATCAACATATGTTAGAACTTCTGACTACTTTACCATCATATCCATTTATGGAGCTTTCACATTCCTTGGATATACTGACTTAATACTTTTTTTGTATTTCCAGGAGTATGCTTTCTCCCCTGCTGCGCAGGCAATTGACCTTGGATCTGGGGAATCTAAGGAAGTTGTCTTTCATGCTACTCGTGTTGCTTTTAGGTACCATTTCCCAGAAATCTTCGTATATGTTTCTGCTAGTTGCATTTCAATTTCTCCAGCTATATTCTCCATAGCCTTTTGTTCATATCTTTTGAAGATTTTCAGCTGTATCGTCTAAGGTTAAATATATTTTAGTTGAATATTTAGTCTTTTCCTATGTGGTACGCATGCCAATATTTTTCTGTTGTTGTATTGGATTCTGACACTAACTCATTTATTCGCCTTGTTACTCTTATACAACTTACAAGTGACCTACAAAATCTCTGAAAACTTCATGTCATGTTAAGAAAAAAATGTGCAATTCAGTGGTATATCTGGGTAAAAATCGCAGCATTTCTCTGATTTATTTATTTGTTTTAAAACCCGACTTTCAACGTATCCCTGTTTATGAGGTTTCTAAACCACCTATTAGCTTTAAGAGGGCCATGGAACTCATTACTCTCTCTGCAGTGCATTAGGCAAGGTAACTCTGTTGTCGGGTCAACCAAAGGAAGGTGTCTCCATTGAAGCAAGGGCTGAGTCAAAAGGATTTTATGAAGAAACAGTAACTGATTCATCAGGAAGTTACCGGCTGAGGGGACTCCAGCCTGACACTACGTATGTAATAAAAATAGCAAGGAAGAGTGAGCTTGATGGTGCTCTTATAGAGCGTGCATCTCCCATGTCCTTGACTGTTAAGGTTAGTTTCACTTGTGATGGAAACTTCAAAATTGCATAATTTCTTCATATTAAATGTTACCTGCAGATGGATACTTCATGGTATCCCAAGCATGGTTTAAGATTGTATGTCTGCTTTTAACATTGTTGTTGGTCCTAAGACGCTACATTTTTCTCTTGCATATGCATTCTGACTCAAACAGAATAAACCATAGAGTTACAAGAGACTCAATGATAATAATAATAATAGTAATAATAATATCAACATTCCTCCTTAAAAATATGACCAGTGTTGCTGTTTATTATCTTTTTATTCTTTCTTGTCTCCAATCTGAATATTTTCCTGATATATGTCGTGCTAGGTTGGCAATGAAGACATCAAGGATCAAGATTTTGTGGTCTTTGAACAGCCAGATATAACTGTTTTAAGTGGTCATGTTGAAGGCAAGGATATCAAGGAACTCCGTTCTCATATCAGGGTGGAAATTATATCACTACCATCGAAGGTTGAGACTGTATTTCCCTTGCCAATTTCAAACTATTTCCAGGTGAAGGACTTACCCAAGGGTAAGCACCTCGTCCAGCTTCGATCCACCGTGCCATCCAGTACATATAAATTTGAATCCGAGGTTGTTGAGGTCGACTTAGAGAGCCAACCACGGATCCATGTTGGTCCACTAAGCTATAGGATTGTAGAGGACATCTACAAGCAGGTAACTTCACCTTGTTTTTGCAGTTGTAATGCTACTATACTGTAACTCCATTATGGCAATGCTGATGTTATTGCCCTTCAGGAACTGACTACTGCACCATTGTATCCTCTGGTTGTCGGGGTTTCTGCCGTTGCTCTGTTCATAACCATGCCAAGGTAGCTGACACACACCTGACACTTTCTGGCTAGTTTTACTTGTTGAGCATCTAATATGTTGATGATGAATTTTGTTGGCTTGTAGATGGAAAGATCTATATCAAGCCATGGCTGGGATGTCCACTGGGACTGCAAAGAAAGATGTGAAGAAGCAGCCTCTCAGAAAAAAGACCTATTGAAGATATTGCGCATAACTTATTAATCACTAAACTCTTGTTTATTTGGCCATTTGGCCTTGCAATGCCATGTAGTCTTCATAGTCTGAAATAGTTGGAATAGTTTTTGACTTATAATTCTTGACACAAGTTTTGTAGAGATTCTTTCCAAGTGAGAAATCAAATAGATAAGCTCAAACACACAGAATGATCATCATGAGAGGTTTGATGCTTAGTCATAGAATATAAACCTAGTGAAATCTTGATAGCATTGGAAAGTCGATTGACAAGCTCAGTTATATATATCCCTCACTTCATTTTATCTTATTATATACTTATTGCACCGCCATTTATTTGTTATAATTTCATTTTCAGTCAGTCTCTATAAGATTTTTCATGCCCATTTCATAATTGTAGACACTTGAACCTATTTTTCTCGTTATTTGAGTATGCGATACACTTATTTGGATATGAAGAGATTACAAAATAACAAAATGTTTGAGGTGCAACTGACATAAATGACAACTGAAAACCCAATTAATTAGGCTTCAGTTTCATTTTGTGACTGTAAATTCGAACAGCCTCTACACATCCCAAAAGCCTAGATACAGCTTATATAGAGAACTCAACAGTCGGAAATGAATAATAAAATGAGGCCTTCAGAATCATTGCATCTATTCGCAAGAAATTCATTCAAATCCAAAATAAAAGAAGAAAAAGCAAGAGCATGATGATTACTCACTTGGTCAAATTCGAGGGTAAAATCATCGAAACTACTGTGACAAATAAGGCTAATGTGGCTGATGATTGGATACAGAGTATCAAAAGGTTGTTGAAGCAACATCAAGGTCTTAAAATCATTGGAATGGGCTGCAAATTCATCCATCATCCAATTCTGTCTATGAGCAATAAAACCGCACTCTTGCAGCTATGCTTCCAAACAAAAGCCCTCATTCTTCAACTCCTACACATTGATTCCATTCCTCAATCTATGATGGATTTCCTCAGCGACTCTAACACTACGTTTGTTGGCATTGACATTCGGAACAACTCAAGAAAACTTCTAGAAGAGCATGCAGTCCACGTGAGCCGTATGGTGGACATTCATTTTCTGGCTGAGAAATGGTTTCCTGTGAGCTATAGAGGTAAGCCTAGCATGAGGGCTCTAGCTTATTGCATTGTTGGATTCTCAGTGAGGAAATGCAGAAGCAATGCTAACATCAAAGGAGACTGGGAATCGAGAATTCTTGATACAGAGCTGGTCGAGCAAGCATGTGTCGATGCCTACACGTCTTACATCATTGCTCACAAATTGCTTAAACATGGCTAGCTATAGGCTATAGCATCATCAATGTGTAGTACTCATTTTCCTTTTACGTATTATTTAAAAATATGCAGTTTTAGTTTTGGTTGATTCATGACTAGAAATGTTGCAAACACATAATTAACACTAAAAAACAACCTGAAATGTAAATCCCACAGTTGTGTTTAAAAAGCTTACTGTTAATAGGAAACTAGGGGAAATAAGTTAAAACAGAGAGAGATGTGTATATATAGGTAGGTACCTACTGCCTACATCTCAGAGACCTTTCTCGAGCATAGCACGGACACGCATAGGCAATCCGTAGAGGCGGATAAAACCAGCGGCATCTGCTTGATTGTAGATGCTCCCGCTCTCGAATGAGGAGATGTCTTGCCTGTATAGACTGTTGGGACTTTCTCTGCCTGTCACTGTAACAGATCCTTTGTAGAGTTTGAGAGTCACGGATCCAGTAGTTGTCTTCGTGACTTCCTTCATGAATGCATCTATTGAGTCGCGGAGCGGATCAAACCACCGGCCAGCATATACTAACTCAGCATACTTCAATGCGAGGAAGTCCTTGGTTTGGATGGTCTCACGGTCAAGTGTTAGAGACTCGAGTTCCTGTGCTGCAGTGAAGAGGATAGTCCCGCCTGGAGTTTCATACACACCACGGCTCTTCATCCCAACGAGGCGATTCTCTACCATATCCACACGGCCAATCCCATGCTTCCCACCAATCTCATTCAGCAATGTGAGTAGAGAAGCAGGAGAGAGCTCCTTTCCATTTACAGAGACTGGGAGACCCTCAACTATACCGATCTTCACATATCTGTATGGAAACTAGAAGGATAAGCATATCTCTGAAACAAAATAATTTGCAATTGCAAACAGGAGTTAGTCACAGCAGTTTACTCTGGTTCGTTGGGTGCCTCTTTCGGGTCAACAGACATCATGTACATGTCCTCCTTTGGCTCATTTGCTGGGTCCTCCAAAATGTCTCCCTTTAAGTTTAGATATTACAAGCTTGTTAACATTTGGTAGCCGGAGAAAACGTTCACACTTCAAACCACAATGCGCTCACACAGATGTAATCATGTAGTAATAAGCAGACTTTAGGGAAATGTCCCTTTGGTCCATATATTCATAGCTCATCATTCAATCAAGTCCATATTTATGACATGTTATATAAGTCTGATAACCATAAAAACACTATTTAGAGCATTGAAACAAGAAAATTTGTAGAAAATTACCTCATGACTGAGATGCCACAGATTCCTATCTCTGCTGTAGATTGATTTCTTAGTGACAGGAACAGGCACATTATGCTTTGTAGCATATTCAATTGCATCTTCTCTTCCAGTAATTTCCCATTCCCTCCAAGGAACAACGACAGTGAGCTCAGGATTCAGAGCAAAGAAAGTGAGCTCAAAGCGAACCTGCAACCGGTGAAGGTTAAACGGAAAGTGCACAAATGAATTAGTAATCAACTATCACGAAAAATTCCAAGCATACCTGATCATTTCCTTTCCCTGTACATCCATGAGCAACAGCATCAGCTCCTACCGCTTTGGCAACATCAACCATTGCCTGCATTGTTTCCAAACACACTTCACTGCCTAAAACAATTGCCTAAATTTGAAGCTAAAATCTTCGAAGAAATGCTGAAGGAATAGACCACGTCTCATGAAAGATAAGCTAACAATGAGGAACCACAAACATTTTGAAATTTAATGACTAAACTTCATCTGACATGAAATTAATACTAAGACTGAATATCCATCATTATACTACACCTTAGCAATAACTGGACGAGCCATTGAAGTCCCAAGCAAGTACTTCCTCTCATAGATGGCACCAGCCCGCAAGCATGGAAAGATAAAATCTTTGACGAATTCTTCCTGGAGATCCTTCACCACTAGTTGACACGCACCGCTAGCCTTGGCCTTCTGTTCCAAACCTTCCAATTCTTGCACTCCCTACAGAATATCATATCCAAAGGCAGAAAGGACCACAACAAACTACTAGTTAATACAATAGTATCAAACAAATTATTTCACAATTGAATAGGGTACTCAGTTTTGTATGAAGGGGTGCAATTTGTTTAAACTTACTTGGCCAACATCTGCAGTGAAGCAAACAACCTCACAGCCATAGTTCTCCCTGCAATGGACACAACAAAAATCAAGAAATAACACTACGAAAAAAATTAATGAAATGCATTGGAGAGATAGAGAGAGAGTAAGACACCTAAGCCAAGGAACAATCACAGAGGTATCCAAGCCTCCACTGTAGGCCAGCACAACCTTGTTCAGTTTCTTTCTCTGCACATTTCCACCCACACTAATGGAAGCCATTGATCTTTAATTACTGCATTCAATCATATTAGATGACATAAATGTGATGTGCAATTTGTTTCTATGTACCTATTCAATTAATCACAAATGAATAAAAGTTTGCAACTTTTTTACATAACACATACAACAAAGTTCAGAAAAAAAAGTTATGGCATGGGCAGCAGAGAATTACATTCAAACAAGAATAACAGGAATGCGCGAGAGAGTGGGCGATTGATTACCGGTGAAGATGACGGCGGAGAGTGAGAGAAGCAATCCACACTAGGTGACGATTTGCACAAATGAAAATAATCGAATCTCAGTAAATATGAATAAATTTATTTGTGGAATGGAATCATATGCACGACAAGTGGAATCTATTTAATTTTCTTTTATTAAATGTGATATTTCAAATCCTTCTTGATAGTATAGTGATGCTTCCTTTTTTAGGCGATACGTTTTTGAAGATAAATTATTTAATTAATATTACTATATTCTACCAAATTTGAAACTTATTCTTTTTTTGGCCAAACAAGTTTGAAAAGTAAAATTTACTTATAACAACGTAGGTTGTTAATTTTCAAGATGATAAATTGGATATTTACAAATTACTAAAGTGCTGTCAAAGAAAAAAATTAATATTAATGCATTTTATCTATACGAAACGAATTTTAAAGTAATAAGAAGGAGTATAATAATATTGCTATGAATTGGGATACTTTAAAATATATAAATTGAATTATGGACCAAAATTTGAGACGGGACTATATATTTAGCTTTTTTTTCACTTGAACATTTTCACACGACTTATTTACGCATTTAGTCATGCTTTACCACAAAAATATACTACTCCTCCAAAGTACTAGCTATTAAAACAATCGCCTCATTAAATAATTACTCCTACTACGGAGTACTACTATATAGTACTTATTTTCCCCACTCCGCACATACACACCATAAGCACACATGCATTTCGTAGAGTTGAGAAATTTTTTAGTGAATTAATTAAGGTAACTCTTGTTTGAATTTGAAATTGCCAACTTTGATTAGTGTTGTGTTTCATTTAGGTTAACCAAGTTAGGGTTACTTTTCAAATTAGATTTTGATAAAATTACTCCAAATTTATATTTTATTTGTTATAAGAATTATATCTGTGTGTGTAAACTTGTACGTATTGTGTATGATCCACCTTACAAAATACTATTAATGGTGCAAAGGGAAAAGGTGAAATGGAAAAAAGAAGAGAAAATGATGCTGGGTTTGTAATTGTACTAATTAATGGGAAAGGATGAATAGTCCATCAAAGAGCAGCAGAGGCCATGAAGATTCCCAAAACCAGCCTTCTCCTTCTCCTTCATTAATCTTCACACTAAGGCAGCTACTATCACACTCTACTCCACCGATGCTGGCGCCGCCGTCCTCTAATAACTCCGCCTCCCTTGAAACAGCTCCCACCACCAATAATATCAATGATGCCATTTTGTTGATGCATGTGTTTGTTTGTTTGTGTTTATATAGCTCAGCTCATCAATTGCTTGTGATTTTTGTATCATGACTCATGCATTCATTTGTATTTCTAATTTGTTCATGCCAACCTTCACCATCCTTTTCTTTTCTTTTGCATTTCCTTGTCTTGTTCAATTTTCATGAGTTGGCCAACGCCTTAAAGACTACTACCTACCTAAAATCTAAATTGGAATTATTACCAGGGTAAATAGCCATTTAAATCACTAAGTTCGATCAAAATCTGGTCTATCACATAAACATTAAAAACAGAATGTTAAATCACCAAGTTTCAATTTTTCTAGATTGTCAAACGAAAACTTACGGCGCTGTTCATACTCCCAAACACTCTTACCCTTCAATTTTTGAAACCTCAATTCTCCAACACTATTAACATGTTGAAATGGATAGGAGCTGGATCAAAACTCTTGTTCATCGACCCACTTCCACAACCCTATATATGTTTAATACATCCTTTATTTTGTGCTATTTTATTTTTATGCATCTGTGTTTTCATAATTCTTTAAATTCATATATATTTAATACTCTTTTATATTTTTTGTTCTAAAATATTAGAATTCTTGGCTCAATTCAATATAACATGCAACACATTTATATTTGATATATGATACTATATATTAATTCTAAATGAATTTATAGTTTTGATTTTTATTATTTAATTTACAAAATTTTAATTTGTATAAATCTCTAATTTTTTGGAACATAGCTATTGGACCTCAAATTAAAAAAAATTGATCTTAACTCGTCTATTTAGTATCTTTTTTGCACCCTAAGTGTCCTATTTCCTTCTTAATCTCAGCCCTTGGATCCTTGAATTGGATGGTTGTGATCAATGCATTATTAGTCTATAATGTTGCATTATTAGCCGTTGTGCATTATTAGAATGAAAATGTGCATTATTAAATGACACGTGACATTAATCTTACCGTCAGATGACAAAATCGTGGGGCTAGGATTAAGAAGGAAAAAGGACAAAAGATATGAAAAGGATTTGAATACATCCCTATATATATATATATATATATACGTATATATAGTCTCATTATCCACAAATCCACTCTTAAAGACTGAAGCTACTTGGGATGTGACAGTACAAGTGTAGTGTGTGTGCAGTGTTGCGATATTCAAATAAGGCAGGTTCCCCAGATCCAGCAAGTCCACTAGATCACTTGGTCTAGGAACTCGTAGGTTGTGCGGAATCCCGGTCGTCGGACACACAAGTACTTCCCCGCTTCAAAAACCCTCAACCACTTTACTAAACCTAGTATAGGGAAGTAGGGATCGATCCCACAGAGAAGGATGCGTAAGACTCGTAATCAAGGATTTGGGAGTATTTTTGGTGTTGGCTGCTGCCACGCATTTTCTTGGGTTGAGGAAAATTAAAATTAACTTGACTTGGGAATATTAGAAAGAAACTTAACCTAACAGCTAGACCTAGGAGATAATTCTACGGTGGGACCACATCTAAGAAAAAGCAGAGTACGACTGGAAAGTGGCAGAATAACTAACTCTCGTACTAACTGACAGTGACATCGTCTTCTACAACCAAATTCGCATAAAACTTCTTGAGAAAACACATAAGCAAATCAAAAACAGGGCTACTAACTTGAAATCAAATCTATGCATAAATAACGAAGAACTTAACAGATCTGCATACCTAGACGAAGTGAAATAGAAAACAAAGGAAATAAAACAAGTCTATCAACTACTGTTTCTTTCACACGCCAAAACCAACTTCAGACGCTAAATCCACTCCGGATCCAAGCGTCCGACACGGACGCCAAATAGAAGAAATTCTCCATCACGTCAGATTTACAAATTTAAGCTCCGAACACTCAATCAACCACAGATCTGTCACCAAATTCCACATCAAACACCTCAATAACGAAATAAGCAGAGATCGACATAGCAATTTAAGAATTACGCTAACAGCAGAGAGATCTAAGCAAAATAACTTGAAATTAAACAGCTAAACTCAGATCCATGAGCGATAAGCAGTTAAACACCATCAACATCAAAGTCGACTCCCAAAAGTGAAGTTCGACGGTGGAAACTAGCAAAAACAGCTGAAATTAAAACAATTGTATCTTCGCCCTCACTAGGACGGTGTTACCAAACTCGAGATCTTTAGAAAGTACCCCACCTATCACGATTATCCCCAGAATTTTTCCCAAGTGTGTGTGTAAATGTATGAGCTAAGAAGAGTAAAAACTGTCTCTTGCGCTGCATGCTCCTCTCTATTTATAGGCGTTTTAGTGGGTCCAGCGAGGAATTGATAATGACTTTGTTGCCCTCAGCTGTAGACTCCCTTTATCACGCCAATTTCCTCGTAATTCCTGCTCATTTCGTTCTATTCTCCTGCTAGACCATCTCCTCCATAACTTCCTCGATCTAGCCATTTTCTTCACACACCTGGCTTAGTAAACGTGTTAGACCCAGCAAATTATAACATTACTTTGCACATACCGATGCATGAAATTAGCCTTATCAAACTGCTCACACTTAAACCATACTTGTCCTCAAGTATAAAGACAAGAAAAGAAAAAGAATAAGGCAAATTTCAAGCGAGGTTATCTCTTGACCGACTCCTAGACCTAGACTCAAGAAAAACTAAGAAATATAAGAAAATCACACAAACACGCAAAACACATATATACATGAGCTAGTTTCAATTTTAGGCATCTGTCCCCACAAGATTAAGGTCATTCCAATAGTTTGCACTCCTCCAAATAGGCCCTTTCCCTTCCTTTACCTAGCCAATCTGTCAGCTTGTCATGATAGCTCTCTACTTACCCAATTGTTAGGTTCACTCGATCACTCATTCCTCACCAGGGATGTTAGGATCGATTCTCTCTTAAGTTAATGCTACACCACTGAAGCGTTGGGTTATGAGAGTTTTCTCCTTCCTGGGTCAGGCTATCATTATTCCTGTTTTAGACCATTCCCCCCTCTGGACTTCGTCCAGCTTATTCCTCCTCTTTTTTTTTCTTTTCTTCTCTCTCTCTCTCTTTTTTTTTTTTTTTTATCTGGACTTTGTCCAGCTTGTTCCTCCATTTTTTTCTCCTGGACTTCGTCCAGCTTATGCCTTCATAACCCAATTCCCCATTTTTTTCTTTCTCCTTCATAGCTCTTCTTCCCTAAGCATTCAGTGGTGGCCCTTAAACATTTGTTAGCTCAAAGTTATCTGAGGTTTATAACTCACTATATAGTAGGGCTTCACAACTAAGTAAGTAGAGGCATTCTCCGTCATTCTCGCTTCATTCAAATTAACTAGGCTCATTTAAGGAAAAAGCTTTTAAGTTGAAATGCCTCCTATCTTCAATTACTTTCACTAAGGGAATCATGCCATATTAAATCCACTGGCTCATGTGACAATACTTAAAACTAACAGACTCTTAACATGTAATACGGGTAATGCATTGACTCCTCTCCCCCTCCCACTTCACTCAAGCTTATCCCTAAGCCATCGTCGTGAAGGGGGGAACAGAGAGATCAATGCAAAACTAAAATCATAAAACTTCTCACACTTAGACCAAGCAATGAGCTAAGTGGGAGAAAGACACAGAAAAACATAAAAAAAACAAATAAAACAACAGAAAACACGAACTTCTCACACTTAGACCACGCAGTGGGCTAAGTGGGAGAAGATATAACAAGTGATAAACACATATATAACAGGTAGACAATAAAAAAAAAGAAAAGAACGAAAAATAAAAGTTACTTGGTCAAGAGATGTTTGATCATTTCTGGGGCTGGCTCCCTCGGGAGCCAGACTGGGGTGGGACTCCGGGGCGGGTCACTTTCACCTTCTTCCTAGCTGGCTGCTCCAGCTCTTCTTCCTTCTGCTCTGGGATTTCCGGTACTGACTTTCTCACGATCAATTTTGATTTTGGTGGGGCTGGAACTTGCACGGGAATGGTCGGGGAGATCATCTGAAGCGACTGCCGTGGTCGCTTGACGGAGGGACTGCTATGGGTGGGCTGCCTGACTTCACTGCTGGACCCAGGAGTTGTCCTCAACTGGGTCAAGGGGAGCGTCTGCTGCATCCACTTCAACATTTTCATTGAAAGCTCCACCGCTTCCGTCATCCTATCATTCTGTTTTGCACATTTCACTGCCAAATCAGCAATATTTCCCCTCAGGGTCTGCACTGCCTCCCGATTTCCCATCAATTCGTTCCTTATCCCACCGAGTTCCTTCATCATATCCTTCCGCATTATCTGCATCTCCTTTTTCATGTCCTGGACTTCCTTCCGCAGCTCCTCGATCTCTTCACTTGGCATAGCCTCTTCTGCTTCCTCCGGCTCCGCCTTCACCTTGTCTCCTAAAGAATAAAAGAGAGTTTTGGTGCCTTGAGTCTGCAGCAACCCCTTGTTGAAGAAATAATCAACACTGAACACCTCTGGGGGGTCGCACATGACTACAAGTGGAGCAGCCTTGGCAATTCTCATTTCTATATTCCTCTGGAGGTAAGCGCCGATGAGGTGGCAGGTGTACATATGACGTCCTGGGTTGCTCGTCATCTGGTGGCACGCCTGCGCCATCCAATATCCGAGGTGCACCTTAACACCCTCTGCCATGCACCAAGTGAAGTAGAGATCGGTAGTAGTGAGGGCTGAATTCGCACTGCCCATCAAATTGTAACTGATAAATGTTTGAGCAAAACGGAGGATCCGATCTTCGATGTGGGAGGCCTTGGAGTAGCTGGATTTAAAAGCCCCTGATTTAGAGTGCGTGACCAGTTCCCATGCTGTCTGGACTTTGAACCCAGGTGTGTTCTTTGGCATCCCCACCATCCTGTCGTTCCAAGCCCCCTCTTCATCTTCTTCCTTAGTGAACAACCCCATCCGTAGGGACCACTCCCTAATGCTCAACTCGTGTTCCTGATTGAAGAGTCTGAATGTGATGGAATCCGCGTCCAGGTCTGAGGTATTCTTCAAACGAAAAGTGGAGAAAAACTCCCTTGCCAGATCCACTGGTACCCTCTCTTGGCTGTGCTGCAACAGCCACTCAAACCCTATTGCCTGGATATAGGCGCGGAATTCTTTGTCACATGCAATCATCTTGAGCTCCCTCTTGCTATACTGTTTTCCCGACTTGGCCATCTTTCCTGCGCTGCATCGTTCCTTGTACACCGCGATTCTTTTCTGGTCGTCAAACTGTCTCATCTCCTCCAGCAAGCTCTTAGTCAGCCAAATCACGGGGCGTCCGGGAATTGGCTCTTCCCCAACCTCCTCAGAGTTATAGCTTGGCTCAGGGATAGGCTCCTCGTGCTCGTCGACAAGGGTTTCCTCGGTCTCAGGGGAAAGGGTCTCCTCGACCTCCTGGACGGAGGGAGCTTTCCTTGACCGGGTAGATGCAGTCGCCGGCGCCTTTCCTTTTCTTGCTTTCTCCTTGGCCAAGCGCGCCTCTGTCTCTGTCGCTTCAGGTATGAAGTCATCAACTTCGTCAAGGAGGCTTCTCCTGGTGCGCCTCCTTTCGGCCCTTTCATCAATCTTGGGCTCACTTGTTTCCTGGTCATCAACCAGGTCCACGATCAATTTTAGCCCTTCCTCGGGCTCCGGTTCCGCTGTCGAATGTAGATCTGACTCCGCCAACAGCTTTTCTGGGGTTATCCCCTCTTCAACCACCATCGGGGTTGCCCCCTCGATATAGATGGGGTTCTCCCCCCTGACATCTCCTGGAATAGGGGTTTCTCCCTCAGTAGTTGTTGCAAACATAGGGGTTTCCCCCTCAACAGCCTTCTCAAACACAGGGGTCTCCCCCTCAGCAATTTCAACAGAAACTGGGGTTTCCCCCTCACGAACTTCAAACACAACAGGGGTTTCCCCCTCACATATCTCAACAGCAATAGGGGTTTCCCCCTCAAGAATTTCATCAGCAGTAGGGGTTTCCCCCTCATACATTTCCCTACCCTCAAGATTAGGGTTCTCCGGTACATTACCTTCTGTCTCCTTCAAGGTCTCGTCATGCGTCTGTTCACCGTCCTCAGATTGCCTGTGTAAAGCCTCCTCTGTCTCCGCTACTTGCGAAACGCCCCTTGCATGAGGTAGTTCCGCGACTTGCGATCTTGTTTCAGAGAGATTTGCCGGTGTTGCGGCCGAATCCGCCGTAATTGGCAGTGATGGTACAGTCGGCGCAGACGGCATCAGACTGGCGGTGAATAGGGCGTACACCTCCTTCGCTTTCTCTATTCTTCCCACCTTCTGTGTTAATTCGGCCAACAAAGTGGGGTCATACTCAGTTCCCTTGGTCGAATCCATCGGTATAGATCTGAAAGAAAACGAAAAGAACTGGGCGATTTTGTTGTTAGGGTTTCGTCTGTCTTTTAGAGAGAGAGTGAATAAAGAGAGAAGGAAGAGCAAACACAATTTTTTTTTTTTGTCTAATGAGGAATGATGGAGAGAGAAGTACGACGGTTGCCTTTTCTGGTGAAAAGATGGTGCGGTTGCAGGCGTGATGTAAGCAACCATACGTCTCCCATAATTATCGGCCAGAATTTGAAATTCAAAATATCCTTCCCCTCCTTGACTCCTTCCTTCAGGCTCTCTCCTGGCGAATCCCCTCGACCATGCCCTACAAAATAAAATTTGAAGATTCCAGACCCCTGGGTCGAGGTTAGGGCATAAAATACGGGTTCCCCTAGGAGTCTGGTGCTTCGAAATTATATACACATAAGTACATTTTTTTTTATCATCGTTTTTTTTTCTTTATTTATTTATTTTTTAGAGAAAAATTAAACTATTTACATGTTGTATTTCCGAGATTCCCTGGTTTAGTTGTGAATTTTCAAAATTATCAGCTTACCCCTTGACCCAGGAATTCATCGGAAATTACCCTCGTCCTTTTAGGCAATAATAGGGAGTGTGTGTAGTGGAATCTCGTCCACAACACACAACTCAGAATTATCCCTATAGACTTTCACTCTATGACCGTTTACAAGGAAAGGAACAGAGTTTGGAGCACTTCCCTGGATCTCTACTGCTCCATTTGCTCGGATGCCAACGGTGGTGTATGGGCCAATCCATTTAGACTTCAGTTTCCCTGGCATGAGCTTAAGCCGAGACTGAAAAAGGAGCACTTTCTGTCCCACATGAAGTTCCTTGACCCGGAGGTTTTTATCGTGCCATAACTTCGTTCTTTCTTTGTACCACATGGCAGATTCAAACGACTCCAGCCGAAGTTCCTCCAACTCTTGCAATTGCAACTTCCTCTCTTCTTCGCATGCTATCGGCTTCATGTTCATTTCCTTCACTGCCCAGTATGCCTTGTGTTCAATTCCTACAGGCAAGTGACACATCTTACCAAACACAAGTCTGTAGGGTGACATTCCAATAGGTGTTTTAAAAGCAGTTCTGTAGGCCCACAATGCGTCCCCGAGTCTTTTGCTCCAGTCTTTCCTTGACGGATTAACTGTTTTCTCCAATATCGCCTTGATCTCGCGATTAGAAATCTCTGCCTGGCCATTAGACTGAGGATGGTAAGGAGTTGACACTCGATGGTGTACATCATATTTCTTCATCAAAGCCTCGATGGTGCGATTACAGAAATGTGTTCCTTGGTCTGAGATGATGGCTCTAGGAACTCCGTATCTGTTGAAAATGTTATCCTTGAGAAATTTCGCCACCTCCTTTGATTCGCAAGTTGTAGTGGCCTTGGCTTCTATCCACTTAGATACATAATCCACTGCAACCAATATGTAGGTATTCCCACAGGATGACGGAAACGGTCCCATAAAGTCCATTCCCCACACATCAAAAATTTCGCACACGATCACTGGGATCAGAGGCATCTCATCTCTCCTTGAAATTCCCCCTGTCTGTTGGCATCTCTCACAACACTGGCAGAATTCGAAAGCATCCTTATTCAATGTTGGCCAATAAAATCCGCTGTCTAGAACCTTCCTCACTGTTTTCCTTGGCCCAAAGTGGCCTCCACATGCTAACGCGTGGCAATGATTTAACACATCTCTTTGTTCCCATTCGGGAATGCAACGCCTAATCACTTGATCTAAGCACATTTTCTACAGGTAAGGATCATCCCAAAAATAAAATTTGGATTCGCTTCTAATCTTCATCCTCTGGGCCCGGGAAACTTCTTCTGAAACGGGCATCTCTCCTGTGACCAAGTAGTTGGCTAGATCAGCAAACCATGGTTCTGCATTCAGCGTGCGCTTCCCTTTATCTGATTCCCCTAGATCGGTCAGAGCCAAAACTGCTTCCCAGTTAGGTGGTCTAGGAAATTTCTCCAAAAGGTACAAATGTTCCTCGGGAAAGGCATCGAGTATAGCCTCTTCTGTTTCTCCTTGGAAGATTCTGCTCAAATGATCTGCTACCCTATTCTCCGTTCCTCTTTTATCTCGTACTTCCCAATCAAATTCTTGTAAAAGTAACACCCAACGGATTAACCTTGGCTTCGACTCCTTCTTAGCCAGTAAGTACTTTATTGCTGCGTGATCCGTGAAGACTATAACCCTTGACCCAAGAAGGTAGGGTCGGAATTTTTCAAAGGCATACACGATGGCTAACATTTCCTTCTCCGTGGTGTCATAATTCTTCTGAGCTTGATTTAGTGTTTTGGAAGCATAGAAGATCACATAGCTTTTTCCATCAATTTTTTGTCCTAAGACTGCTCCCACAGCGAAATCGCTCGCGTCACACATTATCTCGAAAGGATGGTTCCAGTCTGGTGCCCTGATTATTGGTGCTGATACTAACCTGTCCTTAAGCAGCTGGAACGCCCTCTCACATCCTTCGTCAAAGACGAATTCAACATCATTTTGTAACAACCGAGTGAGTGGTTGCGCGATTTTTGCAAAATCCCTTATGAACCTCCTATAGAACCCTGCATGGCCTAGGAAACCTCTCACCTCTTTTTGATTCGTAGGGTATGGTAATTTTGATATCACATCCACCTTTGCCTTGTCTACCTGGATACCCCTCTCAGAAACCACGTGACCTAGGACAATGCCTTCAGTCACCATGAAGTGGCACTTCTCGAAGTTCAACACTAAATGCTTTTCCTGACGTCTCTGCAACACTAGATCCAGGCTGGCTAAACAAGCATCAAATGAGTTCCCATAGACGGTGAAATCGTCCATGAATATCTCAATGCATACTTCCAACAGATCCGAAAAAATGCTCATCATACATCGTTGAAAAGTCCCCGGTGCATTACACAATCCAAACGGCATTCTTCGGTATGCATATGTACCAAAAGGGCACGTGAAAGTGGTCTTCTCTTGATCCTCCGGATTAACGTAGATTTGGAAATATCCGCTGTATCCGTCAAGGAAACAAAAATACTGTTTGCCTGCCAATCTTTCCAGCATCTGATCAATGAAAGGCAAAGGAAAATGATCCTTCTTTGTGGCTTCATTCAACTTCCTGTAGTCGATGCACATCCTCCACCCTGTCACTAATCTGGTGGGTACCAATTCATTCTTCTCATTTTTGATGACTTATATCCCAGACTTCTTTGGCACCATATGGACATGACTGACCCACTCACTGTCAGGAATGGAGTAAATGATTCCTAGAGCAAGCAACTTCAATACCTCCTTCAAGACTTCCTCTCGCATGTTTGGGTTCAGCTTCCGTTGTGCATCTCGATGAGCCTTTGCACTTTCTTCCAGACGGATGTGGTGCATGCAAAGATCTGGACTTATTCCCACCAAATCTGAGAGAGTCCATCCTATTGCCTTCTTGTTCCTTTTGATGACCTCTAACAACTCCTTCTCATGTTCCTTGGTCAAGTTGCTGTTGACTATTACTGGAAATGTCTCGTCCTTCTCCAAGTAAGCGTACTTAAGGCCTGGTGGGAGTGTTTTCAGCTCTTTTTTCGTTCCATTCGTCTCCTGGGGCAAGGGATTTTTTTCTGAATTTTCTGGTGAAGTCTCTTTCCCTAACCCAGGAGATTTTTCCAAACTGGCCACATAAGCCGATCCCTTGGACCTAGCTGATTCTGGGTTCCTGCAGAATTCCATAATGGCCTCTATGAGCTCTTCATCTGTCAATTCCTCTGTGTTCACTGCTGCACACCATCCCACAACTTCTTTGTCAACCGAATGGCTCAACTCCGAGTTATCAATCTGTTCCTGTATCAATTCTGTCTCAAGATATTCTTGGACTAAAGGGTTAATAACATCAATAGCATAGAGATTCTCAACATCTAAAGGTCTTTTCATCCCCTCATCTATGCTAAAGGTATATTTTTCCCCATTATAGTCCAAGCAAATTGTTCCATCAAACACATCGATAATGGTCTTAGCCGTACGCAAAAATGGCCTCCCCAAAAGTACCCCACTGGACTCAGCAGACTCATTATCATTCATCTTGATCACGTAAAAATCAGCAGGATATAGAAACTCATGCACCTTGACTATAATATTTTCCAACACTCCTTCAGGGCAAATGCAAGTTCTATCTGCTAGCTGGATTACTACTTTGGTATCAACCATTCTTACCTCAGTTAACCTTTTATAGATTGAAGGAGGCAAAACATTTATTGACGCCCCTAGATCACACATGGCATGCTCAACCTTGATATCCCATAAAGAAATGGGTAATGTAAACATACCTGGATCCGTGCATTTTGAGGGCATCCTTCTTTTTTGTATCACAGCAGACACAGTTTCTCCAATCACAATCTTCCCATCTAGTTTGGTTTTCCCTGCAATAAACTCCTTGATGAACTTAGTGAAGGTGGGCATTTTCAAGGCTTGCAAGAATGGCAAGTTGATTTCCAACTTGCTGAAAATCTCCATGAGATCCTCTGTGTCATCCTTTATCTTCTTCGCCTCCCCTCGATATGGAAATGGTTTTGCTCGCTTTACTGCATTTGTGGAAGTACCAGCCTGGGTTTCATCAACTGCTTTGTTTCCTTCCCTGCTTACTTCCTCAGGTTCGGGGTCTAGGAAGAACGGGTCCCTTGGTCGAGGTAGAGATCCCCCTAAATCTTCCTTCTGGGGGTCTCTCTGAACAATGATCTCCCTTGGTTCAGCGCCTCCTTCTTGCTGTTTCTGACTCTGTTTCCCTTCTTTGGCTTGCATAGGCGCTTCCTCATCAGCTCCCAACGTTGGCCCTTCGTAACCCCGCCCAGATCTCAAAGTGATTTGACTAATATTTGCCCGGTCTGGCGGTTTGACGGTAGCAGGAAGTTTACCTTCATTCCCTCGCATCTCGTTCAAAGATACTGCGATCTGGGAAAGTTGTTTTGCCATCATGTCCATGGCGGCTTTTTGCTCTGACTGAGCATCTTGTAACTTGTGCACCATGTCATTGTTGGAATGTAGGTTACCTTGCATGAACTGCTGTGAATTTACCAAATCATGGACCATGTCATCCAAACTCCGTTGTGGTCTGAAGTTGAATTGACCAAAATTTTGTCCTTGAGCTTGGTTCTGTCGAAAATTTCCTTGATGATTGTTGTATTGGTTACTCGACCCTTGATTGTTGTACTGGCCACCAGACCCTTGATTCCCTTGATGGTTCTGTTGGGAATTCTGAAAATTGCCTTGGTTATTCCTTTGGTGAGGTGGCACATAGGAGTTTCCTGGGTTGTTTTGATTTTTGTTTCCCCAATTAGCTTGATCCTGATTCATGTATCCCAGCTGCAATTGTCCTTCTTGTCCCTTCCCTGGCCAATTGGGCTGCCTCTCCGGAGGGTGTGCAAAATTCGTGAGCTGCAAGGGAGGTGGCTGGCTTTGATCATGGTCAGTCCATCTGAAGTTTGGGTGAGTCCTCCATGGAGCGTCCCTCTGTCTCCCTTTATTCCAACTTCCATCGGGATTCCAACTTCCCATCGAACTTGCTTGAGCGTGGCACTCTCCTTCGTAGGGTTGACTGTAGTATGGTTGCAGTTGCCTTTCCTCTTGACCAAGGGATTTCTCATTTTCCACTGGAGCATGCGGATTGCATTTCTCGATCGCACTTAGCAAGGCCTTTTCCAGTTTATCGATCCTATCTTCCACCTTCTTGTCTTCTTGATCCATCACTGCATTAGCTGATCCTCTCCTCAATATGCTTCGCGGGTTATTATAGGCCTTCTTTGCCTCAATCAATCTCCCCAGCGTTTCCCTGGCTTCACTTGCTTTGTTCTTAGTAAAATTTCCCCCGCTCGAGGAGTTCATCAAGTCCTTTGATTCAGGGTTTGCACCTTCATAGAACAAATAGTAAGTCTCCGTTTCTATCATCCTGTGGTTTGGACAAGCATCCAGCAGCCCCTTGAAGTGGGACCAATAAGAACTTAGGGACTCATCGTATTCTTGTTTGCACTCCTGAATCTCCTTCTTCAAGGCATTCGTCTTATTAGATGGAAAAAAGTAATCCAAAAATTCCAGTTTAAAATCCTTCCACGTGTTGATCGAGTCCGGTGGAAGCCTCAGCAGCCAAGTGTTCGCCTCCCCTTTGAGAGCAAACGGAATTGCTCGAAGACGGTAGTCCTCTTCTGTTGCCTCGTTGGGTCGCTTCTGAATGCTGCATAGTTTACTGAACTCGTTCAGAAATTCATAAGGGCATTCATTCCTACGCCCAGAGAAAGTAGGTAGAACTCCAAGCACATTTGTCTTGATGTCGATCGACCTCCGTCGTGGATTCGAGACTATAGCATGAGCGGGTTCATCGTCAAGATGTGCGGTGAGCGACCCTATTTCCGGATCGGGGTCTAGTAGATGAGCCATATCTGGGTCCTTCTCCTCCTCGGTCTCGGAATGCTCTGGTTCGGTTGATGTCCCTGGATTCTCCTCTGTCGATGAATTCCACTCCTTTTCACTTTCTGACTCGAACGGGAATGGATCTTCCGTTCTCAATCCTGATCTAGTAGTGATGGTAGATGTAGATTGCTTGATTCGCCACTCGTACTGGCCACTCCCTGATCCAGATGAACTTGCCCAACTTCCAGATTGGAAGCCCGCTTTCATAAACTGTCAGGGAGAAAGAAAATAACAAAAATTAGAATATTTACACCAAATCCTTAATAACAGCAAACGCCATCCTTCCCCGGCAACGGCGCCACTTGAAGCTACTTGGGATGTGACAGTACAAGTGTAGTGTGTGTGCAGTGTTGCGATATTCAAATAAGGCAGGTTCCCCAGATCCAGCAAGTCCACTAGATCACTTGGTCTAGGAACTCGTAGGTTGTGCGGAATCCCGGTCGTCGGACACACAAGTACTTCCCCGCTTCAAAAACCCTCAACCACTTTACTAAACCTAGTATAGGGAAGTAGGGATCGATCCCACAGAGAAGGATGCGTAAGACTCGTAATCAAGGATTTGGGAGTATTTTTGGTGTTGGCTGCTGCCACGCATTTTCTTGGGTTGAAGAAAATTAAAATTAACTTGACTTGGGAATATTAGAAAGAAACTTAACCTAACAGCCAGACCTAGGAGATAATTCTACGGTGGGACCACATCTAAGAAAAAGCAAAGTACGACTGGAAAGTGGCAGAATAACTAACTCTCGTACTAACTGACAGTGACATCGTCTTCTACAACCAAATTCGCATAAAACTTCTTGAGAAAACACATAAGCAAATCAAAAACAGGGCTACTAACTTGAAATCAAATCTATGCATAAATAACGAAGAACTTAACAGATCTGCATACCTAGACGAAGTGAAATAGAAAACAAAGGAAATAAAACAAGTCTATCAACTACTGTTTCTTTCACACGCCAAAACCAACTTCAGACGCTAAATCCACTCCGGATCCAAGCGTCCGACACGGACTCCAAATAGAAGAAATTCTCCATCACGTCAGATTTACAAATTTAAGCTCCGAACACTCAATCAACCACAGATCTGTCACCAAATTCCACATCAAACACCTCAATAACGAAATAAGCAGAGATCGACATAGCAATTTAAGAATTACGCTAACAGCAGAGAGATCTAAGCAAAATAACTTGAAATTAAACAGCTAAACTCAGATCCATGAGCGATAAGCAGTTAAACACCATCAACATCAAAGTCGACTCCCAAAAGTGAAGTTCGACGGTGGAAACTAGCAAAAACAGCTGAAATTAAAACAATTGTATCTTCGCCCTCACTAGGACGGTGTTACCAAACTCGAGATCTTTAGAAAGTACCCCACCTATCACGATTATCCCCAGAATTTTTCCCAAGTGTGTGTGTAAATGTATGAGCTAAGAAGAGTAAAAACTGTCTCTTGCGCTGCATGCTCCTCTCTATTTATAGGCGTTTTAGTGGGTCCAGCGAGGAATTGATAATGACTTTGTTGCCCTCAGCTTTAGACTCCCTTTATCACGCCAATTTCCTCGTAATTCCTGCTCATTTCGTTCCATTCTCCTGCTAGACCATCTCCTCCATAACTTCCTCGATCTAGCCATTTTCTTCACACACCTGGCTTAGTAAACGTGTTAGACCCAGCAAATTATAACATTACTTTGCACATACCGATGCATGAAATTAGCCTTATCAAAGATCGAACCACCGAACCCTACCAAATTAGGGCTTTTAGATCTAGTTTTTTATGGATAAGATACAGAAATTTATAAATTATTTTCGCCTTGATCACGAGCCTATTTTAATTCATCTGAAGGTAAATAAGTCATACTAACATGTTACGAAGATTTAACTTCGTTCCAGAATATATTACTTCATTCTAGTAGGTTTTTACTTCATTCTAGTAGGTTTTTACTTCATTCCAGCAGGTTTTTACTTCATTCCAGTACGTAAATGTGGTTTCGCCGTCGCGTGCCGTTCTTTCTCTCTACAATATCTATCACCAACGCCATGACGCTAATATGGTTTAATAAACACATGGAATAATGTAATAAATTATTGGAATGAAGTATGTGCAGAAGCATTTGAAGTACAGAATGAAGTAATAAACCTATATAATGAAGTAAAATGGGCTTGTAATGAAGCCGAAAAAATTTCCACAGCAGCTCATCTCATCAAAAAAACTAGATCTAATGGCCCAGATTTGGTCTCTAGTTTGGTCTTTAAAATTGGTTCGACATTGATCACAACTCTCTCTCTCTCTCTCTCTCTATATATATATATATATATAGAGTAGTGATATAGGGCAAGTGCCTATTAAAGGCATAACTAGAGAATAAATATCAGCCACAAGATCAAGAAATCAAGGGCTGATATAAACCTATGTGATTTTTGAAAATGGAGGAGAAATCAGTTCACTATATTAAACATTTACTTCACTATAAGAAGGCGGGGGTATAATGGACATTTCACAAATGAAATTAGGTTAATCTCTCATTTACGTAATTCATCTCCCCGCCATCACTCCTCTTCCCAGCTTCTCGAAGTACCCAATTCAATCGAATTCGAGATCGAATCACCATCCCCGTGAATCGCACAATCGATTCCTTTTTCCGCATTTGCTTTGCTTCTCAACTCACTTCCAATCCAATCCAATTACTAAGTCTAATTCAGCCGATCTGAATGTTTACAATCGAAATGAAAATTAGTAATCAGCAATAACACTCCTTTGAATCGGTGTTCCGATTCGGTAGAAGTAAAATATTTTGAAATTGAAGTGTAGAGAGAGAACGCGATAGATTAGGACAATCTGTAGTGTGGATTTCAGTGCTAACAATAAAGAAGATCAAATTTATTTTTCTGGTACTTCCTTTGGAATAGATTACTATTTGTAAGATTTTTTACTAGATTTAGAAAAGCTTACCGCAATATTAAAGAGAGAAAATGTGCTTAGAGTGAAGTATTCCATGGTTAGAATGAAGTGTTTGTGATGCATGCTTAGAGTGATCTATTTTTTCATCTCAGTGAAGTAAAACGTGCTTACAGTGAAGTGTTTGTGATCCATGCTATTAGTGACCATTTTTTTCATTTCAGTGAAGTAAAACATGCTTAGAGTGAAGTATTCCATGGTTAGAGTGAAGTGTTTGTGATGCATGTTATTAGTGATCAGTTTTTTTCATTTCAATGAAGTAAAATCTGCTTAGAGTAAAGTATTCCATGCTTAGAGCTAAGTGTTGGTGATCTATGCTTATAGTGCACTATTTTTTCATTTCAGTGAAGTAAAATGTGCTTAAAGTGAAGTATTCCATGCTTAGAGTGAAGTGTTTGTGATCCATGCTTATAGTGCACTGTTTTTTCATCTCAGTGAAGTAAAAACGTTCTTAGAGTGAAGTATTATGATGCATGATGGTGCCTTTATTATGCTTATAGTGAAGTATATTGTGTTTATAGTGAAGTATAATATCCTTATAGTGAAGTATATACAGTGAATTGTTTTTGACTATATATTTAATTTCATATTAATCCTTTTTAGTTTCTATAAATAATAGGAAAACATGTTAATTTTTTGAAAGCTGTTGACATACTTAAAGAAAGACGAAGAGAAAGATCCAGTGCAGTGAAAGCAGAGGCTAAGATGATGATTGGAAGCTTGGCATTAATGAAGGCGAATATCATACCAATTTGATATTTTTAGCATGTTTCGTTTATTTCACTGTAAACCCTATTCGGTTCATTTAAATTCAATAGTATGTTTGTAACTAACATGTATTTTTATATAAAATTTTTAACTATTTAGTTCATAGCTATTTTTTCACAAATGAAATACTTATGCTTCTAAACAATATACTGTTCACAAATGAGCTACAACGAAATAAGTATGCTGAACAAAAAAAAAAAGTTTTCAACGAAACATAACTCATTAACAGTGAACTAAAACCATTAGAAAGTGAACTAGATACATGTAAGAAGTGAACTAAATATATGTAAGAAATTAGGAACGAATTCAAACTTGAGCTGAGCAAAAAAAAAAAATCTGCTACAAAACGAACCCCTTATAGTAAACTAAAAACAAGTAAAAAGTGAACTAAACATTATTTACAATGTGCTACATACACAACCAGTGGACATATTGTCAAGGACCTTCTTAATAACAACTTTGATTCCCAAATCTTGGCCTGTTACAATCAATTTGGGAGCCGCACCCATATATTTCACAAATTGGTTCAATAACCATGAAAAGAAGTCAGTATTTTCCTTGGGCAGAAGTCCAACAGCAAATGTCACGGGAAAACCGTGATTATTCTTGCCCATAAACGGAGCAAACATCATTCAAAACCTACATATTAAAATCATCATATAAGTACACTATAAAGAAACTTTAATTCACTGTAAGTGATATAAACTTCACTATAAGGCAGGTCACCACTATAAAGTGTATGCTCATTTTTACTTCACTATATGTTATATAAACTTCACTATTTTACATGTTTACTTCACTATATGGTATACTTCACAATATGATTCACTATAAGCATTGTATGCATCACTATAAGCATAATATAATTCACTATAAAGATAATATATTTCATTGTAAGCATATATCATAGTTCACTATATGCACAATATACATCACAATGTTCTCAATATACTTCACTGATTCACTATAATATCTGTCACTGTAAGCATATATCCTAGTTCACTATATGCACTACAAGGCATGCAGAATATACTTTAGTGTAAGCATATACTAGTTCACTATATGCTCAACATACATCACTATATGTTCAATACTTCACTATATGAAATATTCACATCACTGTAAGCGATAAATCAATGTTGTATAAAAAAGTCATGTTATACTTCACTGTTCGTTGCATATACTTCACTATATGAAATATTCACATTACTGTAAGCGATAAATCAATGTTGCATAAAAAGGTCATGTTATACTTCACTGTTCGTTACGTATACTTCACTATATGAAATATTTACTTCACTATGAGCAATAAATACACCACTCCAACATAATATGAGTAATATTAGAACTAATCATGTTGAGCAATTCACAAAACACGTACACTTTAATTTAAAGCATATATACATCACGTTAACCACTAAATACCTCACTCTAATGTCTTTTCACATCACACTCTCTAATATGTTGAGAACAAACACAGAGACTTCAGCTTCGTCAATTTAACTTATAATAATTGATAATTACCTCTAGATCAGTTTCTCCATGCTCTTCCGACAAATAGTAATCATAATCGAAATAATTCTCCAATGATCGTATCAGAATTGAATCCATATGATTAGGAATTCGGATGTTGCTGATCAATCACGCTGGAGGAATGAATCGTGATTAATGAATCAGAAAATATCGTGCTGGGGGAACAAATCGTCGATGATCAGTTGCGTTGGACGATTCACGATGAAGACGATCGGAAATCTGAAATAAAACAAGATGAATAATTTAGGAATCACACAATTAACGATGAAGAACAAATCAAGACGATTCACGATGAAGAACAAATTTTGAATTTGGAAGAAATCGGCGCTAGAATTTTGGAAGAAATCGCGCTTTGAATTTGGGAGAAATCACGTTGAGTTTGAGATATTGAATTCACGTTGATATATTGAATTCCGAAAATACCCTTGGGCTATTATTTTTAACAAAAAACCTGAAAATTTGTTTAACCTATAAGATTAAATTGGAGTAACAAGATGTGTGGCTGAGATTTATTCTCTAGTTATATACTTAAAATTAGTTAGACCTATATATAGGGGTGCACTAGGGTGCCACCATAGATAGGATAACACCATACCACCAATATAGTCCGTTAGATCTCGTTTATGGACGCCTAGGATTAAGTTTCGTGAAAAAATACGGGTTTGCGGTCTACTGTATTAGATATTGCAGTCTACTGTATTAAATATTGCAGTCGTGGTAAACTGCAATATTGTTGTGGTAAGACTGCAATATTCAATGAATAGCACTGCAATTTGGTAACATAAAATTAAAAATTTCCTATTTTACCCCTCCGTGTTTTTACACGTGGCAGCATGACAAGCACACGATTTTCAGATCCAATGGCCTAGAATGGTGGTATGATGTTACAATAAAGATGGTTGTCATCTTAACACATCCCTATATATATATATCTAGGGATGTATTCATATCCTTCTTTGGTTTAATGTTCTATTCTCCTTTCTAATCTTGGCCATTCATTTCCTAGATCTAATGGCCGAAAATTGGGCCTGATTTATATTTGTTTATTAAATAAAAAAACTGAAATGGGCTTATGTGGTAATCACATTGGAGACGGTTATGGTAAGTGCATGATTATCTCAATTCAAAGATTGCAGCGGTTTATTCTCTGATTCTAGAAAATATTTCTTCTCTTTAACCTCTATTCTTCCATCATTCTCGATTTTTTCTCTGATTCACATATCGATTCATCATTCTAGAAAGATTGCACGGTTTATTCTTTGATTCACATATCGATTTTTTCTTTTTTTTTTTATACTTCTCGTCGTCGCCATATTGGAGCAGCCCCGTATCGTGCCATATTATCGTTTTCGTGTTCTTCAACAATGGAAGAAGGTATGTTGTTATTAATTTGATTATGTAACTTGAAACCATCCAGTAGGCTTTACCGGTAATTGGTGGATGTGGTTTAGGGTTTAGTGTTTATTTTATTTTCTCGGCTGCTGTGTTATGATGTACGAATAGTAGTCTTTTATGTATTGGAGCAACCCCGTATCGTGCCATATTATCGAATTCGTGTTGTTCAACAATGGAAGAAGTTAGTCCAGTAGGATTTAGTAGTAATTGGTGGATGTGGTTTAGTATTTTGCTTAGGTGACAAGTCTCATGTATTAGGGTTTAGTGTTTATTTTTGTTTTCTCGCCTCTGCTGTGTTGCAATTCTGGATTTATATAATGTACGAATAGCAGTGTATAATGCATTTTTTTCTTATATGTAATGTATGGTTGATATCATATAATGAAAATAAATTCTGATATGTTTTTTTTTTTTGGTTTTATGTATAGTGTTCGTTATACCTGAATGTTCTCCACAATTGAAGCCTGTGGTTGGTCAGAAGTTCCAATCCCTAGATTTTGCTTTTGCGTTTTACGATGTGTATGCCCGCACTGTTGGTTTTGATACGCGCAAACAAGGAATGAGGAAGGCGGACGGTGTTACTACTTGGTATTCTGTCGTATGCAATAGGTAGGGCAGCAAGAGGTCGAACAAGGAAGACGAAGTCAATGCACGATCTGGTTTCACTCTTAAACGCAGGTGGCTGTCCAATGCTTAAAGAGATGGCGAAGGAGAAAGATCTTAGTAAAGGCAAGAGGAAAGTTTGATGTGTTTTGTACCTAAAAAATTAGTTTTCGTCTTGTATTCAGTTTTATTATTTGTTTCGTTGTCTTAGTTTTATAATTTCTAGCGCTGTGAACATTTTATGCATAATAAATTTGGATTTTTCGGGAGTTAATGTGCATTATCGAATAATAGCCTTGCATTAATAATGATTTTCTATGCATTACTCCCTTTTTTAATACCATTATTCCACTACTTTGTTAACTTGCTAATCGAATAATAGCCTTGCATTAATAATGAATTTCTGTGCATTACTCCCTTTTTTTATACCATTATTCCACTACTTATGTTTACGTGCATTATCGAATAATACCTTTGCATTAATAATGATTTTCTGTGCATTACTCCCTTTATTTATACCATTATTCCATTAATTTGTTAACGTGCATTATCGAATAATAGCATTGCATTAATAATGATATTCTGTGCATTACTCCCTTTATTTATACCATTATTCCATTAATTTGTTAATGTGCATTATCTAATAATAGCCTTGCATTAATAATGATATTCTGTGCATTACTCACTTTATTTATTCCATGGCGGGCCAAACAGAAGTTCCTCAAAATCCAGTGAATAATTTATCCATTATCACTTTACTACATCACACACTAGTAGCGAAATATGCTTTAGTTATCAGGTGATATCTACGGTTCAAAACAAGTCGTCCTTTGACCAAATCAAAATAAGTTATCCAAAAACAACAGTCTTAAAGTTAACGTCAATAGCGTTTCTAATGATTACTTTTGCAATCAATCCAGCCCGCTCTTGAGCAAACTCAACCCGACGCTGCTTAGATGCTGTCCAGAATATGAAAAAGATATGTATTAGAACAAATAATGTATACGTTACAGCAAATAATGCACCACATCTATTAACCAATGCACATAACAAAATATTTAATGTATAAACCAAATTATACTAAACAATTACTTCCTATACTGCAACCTATACCACAAAGTGCAAAAATTAGCAATTTCTCAATGAACACAGAGTTCGAATCCAATGAAATGGACAATAATGTACAAGAATGATAAAATAATGCATCACCTTCACTGGGTTCCGGTTGGCTTTTGTACGACCGACCTCTTTTAGTCATTCTATATCTGCGCGACAATATTGACGAAATCAGTGATGTTTCAACCATAAATCAGTGAGGTTTCAACCATAAAATGACGAACAATGTAAATATTGGTCAGAAATCCACTATACACTTCCATATAGCTTACAACCCTAAATCAAATGACAACAAAGGACAACATAACTTAATATACTCAGAATGAACATAACCCTTACTATAATGGTCGCAATTTCATCTTTTTCAAGAAAAACGAGCAAAATAATTTTGTGCATTATTTCCAATCGAAACTCAAAGGACAACAAAAACTGTGAATCGGCTACTGGTTGTGTTTGTAAACGTCGCCAATCGAGGTTTAGTAGTGTTTCTACCTAAAACATATACGCACCTTTTTTGTGTCCAGGAGATGATTCGACTATCAACCCACACCGCGAACCAAAACAGCAGCTTTTGTGAGATAGTATCGGCGGTCGACGGCGATTTGACGGCGAAAATCGTTGCTGAATTTGAATTCGAGTGGAAGAGAGCGGCGGCTAGGGTTTCTCTTGTTTTTGAATTAGGGGAGAAATTGGGTTGAGAGAATGTTGATGGGATGGAGTGAGAGAGAGAGGAGATGAAAGGTCGATGAAAATGCCGCGTAAATATCGCACCTTCCGTTTTGAAACGTCTGGGTTAGTATGTTATTTTACTGCTTTACCCTTATAATGCACGAAAATGAACTAATAATGCAATACGGAATAAGATTTGTCCTTTTAATCTAGTCCATCCATTCCATCAATCTAATGGTTGATATTAAGAAGAGAAAAGACACTAAGGGTGTGATAGGACCCTAATGCTCCCCTATATATATATATAGGGATGTATTCATATACTTTTCCCATCTTTTGTTCTTTTTCCTTCTCAATCTCCACCATCCATTATCAAGATCTAAGGGCCAAAAATACGGCCTGATTGAATCATTTTTATTCATTAAAAAATAGAAAAGGGCATTTAGGGGATACTAGTTTACGTCGATTATGGAAAGTTCATGATTCTCTCATTCACAAAATATTCCAGTGGTTTTTTTCAAGAGATTATAGAATTATTCAAGAGATTACATAATTATTTCTTCTCAATTATTTCAAGAGATCATCCATTCAACCAATCCAGCGGTTTTATTCTCCATTGAAGAAATTTCTGGTTGTAAAAAATCTTGCGAAATTTGCATTGTTTTTTATTCTCGTTTAAATTATAATTTTTTGGAGAGTACCGTTAATTTTTTCTGTACGAATAATTACTTCTATAATGGAAGAAGGTTGTTCTTCAACAATGGAAGAAGGTTATGCTTCAACAATGGAAGAAGGTAACCTTTTTAGAAAAGTCTATGATTATTGTCTCCACGTTTCATTAGTTCACAATCAGAGATATTATCGTTGGGCTTGGATGTAGTAAGTAGGGATTAACACAACCCTTTTCGATTTTCTGTAAGACTTGATTGGTACTAGTTCCACAATCGTTTACAAGGAGCATGAGTTTACTTATGGTCTCGGCTAGGGTTTAGAATTGAGGCGGGCAGGGATTTATTAATGTATAATGTAAAGTATTGAATAAATAATGCACGTTTTATTTTGTCTAGGCTAGGGTTTAGAAACGTGGCGGCTAGGGTGTTGTTTTTTTTGATAAACTTAATGTACATTTATGAATGTATAATGTAAAGTATTGAATAAATAATGCACGTTTTATTTTGTCTCGGCTAGGGTTTAGAAACGTGGCGGCTAGGGTGTTGTTTTATTTGATAAACTTAATGTACATGAATGTATAATGTAAAGTATTGAATAAATAATGCACGTTTTATTTTGTCTCGGCTAGGCTTTAGAAACGTGGCGGCTAGGGTGTTGTTTTATTAGATACAGATAATGTAGATTTAGTACTGTCTAATTTAAATTATTAGATAAATAATGCACGTTTTATAATTCATAATGCGTATATTAGCTGAGTGTTTTTTTTTTTTTTTTTTTTTTTTTGTGATTGTATACAGTGGTTGTTGTACCTGAATGTCAGATTTGAAGCCTGTGGTTGGGCAGAAGTTCAAATCACTAGATTTTTGTTTCACGTTCTACGATGTGTATGCCCGTGCCGTTGGTTTTCATACGCGCAAATCACAAATGAGGAAAATAGATGGTGTTATTACTTGGTATAATGTTGTATGCAATAGGGAAGGGACCAAGAAGTCGAGCGAGGATGACCAAGCCAATGCACGGTCTGGTTTTTCGATAAAACGCCGGCGTTTATCCAAGCGGTGTGGTTGTAAAGCGAGTATTGATGGGGTTAGGAGCCCCTTGCACAGCGGAAGACTTGTACAAAACAAATAAATCAGACATGTACCGATTATGCGATTAATCAATTCACATGTTAAACAGATAATTGCATGCTAGAACGCAAATAATTCATGCTTAGAAAATATAAATCTTAAACATGATTTCTACGGTTTAGGGTTACCGATTTAAATTCTCCAAAGAATCGACGATTGCTAGCGCCTTCTCCACGATGATCTTCAATAGTAGACCACAGATCTTCTAACTGGTTCCCGAACTGTATTCCGACATCAGTGTGGGTTGATCTTATCGAAACACTAGGACTCGAATAAAGAAGACAGAAATTCCTCACGGAGGAGGAGCTGAAATTCTCACGGAGGAGAAAATCAAATAAATAATTTCGTCCTCCTTTAGAGAAAAGGAACGAATATTATATTATGAGAATAATAATCTTTCTGTCTCATTTATTCTCCTATTTATATTAAGTTCATATTGGTCCCAGTCAAGGATCTATGGAAAGTTTTGGATATGGGCTCCCCCAATTAGCTTTTTACTAATTAAATTGAACCCACAATTTAATACTAGCTTATATTGAAATATTACGAGCAGCCACTACAGAAGTAATATTTCACTCCCCATCCAAATCCGAAATTACAAGTAATCAGGGTTTCCACTTTGTTTATTATTTATTTCCCGCGCTTAAGATATAAATGTCCATTAATTAATTAATGTCTGCTATGGACTTAATTAATTAACATCTTATTAATTCCAAGAGTGGACTTAGCAAGAAACACTTATTTATTATTTATAGAGTAATAAAACTCCAACTGGCCAGTTTCCCGAATAATAAAACCTTGTTCAAGCTCCTCTTGAGGACATTATCAAACGAGACTCACCTCGCGCACAATTCAACATAATAGCAATCCTAGCACCGCTAGATATTAATCACCACTACCCAATATATCAGGATTATTGGGTTGCGAAAAACCCGCACCATTTGATAAGTCAAAGTAGTGCATAATCAATACCGTATGCTCAACGCTAATATGCAGATTAAGAAATTGTATTTTATCAAGACCTAGTCTTTCAGTAGATAGCATAAAGACACGTCTTGCTGTTAGATCCATTCAGTGCTATACCACATCAATGTCATCTTATTTCAGTAAGGTTTAGAAATAATCGGACTGACATTGCAACCTTTCACGATAGGTAGTCTAAGCCTATCTGGGTTGTAAAATTCTTCTTTTTCTTTTGCAAAGCATTGCATAGAACCGACTGTGTTACCTTAAAGTGGACGACGCCCACAACCAGTCTACTAAGAAAAAGACTTAGACTTTGTTTGATTCTTATACATTTAAATGTTTATAAAACATCTTATAAATACACAAGCAAACACAATGTAATAATATACTGATTCTATTCGTGCGAAACCCTCGAATAATACTGAATCGGGTTAAAAGTGGATTATAGAGTTTTACGTATACAGGCAAGATTTTATTCGAGCGAAACTTGCTCGAAACATGCTTTTCAGTATACCAAACCTAACAATCTCCCACTTATACTCAAAACATGCTTTCGAGTATACCCACTGCCAAAAACTCTCCCACTTATACACAAAGCAGGTATTGGTACTAGATATATCGAACCAGCATTCATTTCACATCATGTTTGAACATGTTGCCACAAAGGCATTTTATGTGAAAAATCTGCTTGGTTGTTCTCTGATCATATCTTTTCCACCATAATGTCTTTGCTGCATACTTGATCTTTTAATTAATTTCATCTCTCTATGTGATTGCTTAGCTTTATTAGCTCGTGTGTCCCTTGAGTTAGCCTTCACTAGAGTAATCACAACCAAACGTAATACTCATAGGCATACTCAAACTTACGATTAAAGCTATTAGGAAGATACTCCTAAGGTAAACACATTTTCAGAGGATGACTTACTCGATCACCGATTAGTCATAAAACTAAGTCAGTGTAACCCCAAGGACATTACATGAATGACTGGTAAACTAGAATATAGCAATTAGTCTTTCTCAAGCACTATGGTATACTCTTTACCTCAATCAAAGTCCTTTGCCATGATTAATATGATATATACTTGTCATGCATAAGCACAACTAATATCAAACTTAGTACACATTATAGCATGCATGAGACAACTATCTCCGAAACTAGTCTCATAATTCTTGATCCCACTAAGCGTCAAACGACACTTGACTAGAGACAAGACAATTCCATCTTGAAAGGTATAAACCTTTTAATGGAATATCTAATGCTAAAATGTTCCAAGCAATGTGTAGATATAGGATTCCTAAGAGAATCTCAACATTCTTTCTAGCAATCTTAAAAGGACTTAGATGCTAAGAACGTAATTAGTTTCTCTTAAATCATTTATCTTAAACTGGGCAGACAACCAGTTTCCTACGCCAGATGCCAATCTTAGTTGTTTGCAACTTTTGTAGATTGCATCATCGTAGAGTACCAATAATACCATATGTAATGCACTTCCAACTTCCTTGTGCTTACTGCACCGTTAAGGACACAAGTCAAATTCCAAATATTTGACAATTTTGATACAACACATATACTTTGATTTAGAAGCTTGCCTAAGACCACGAAGGTCTATATAAGCTTCCAATCATGCGTTTCTTGCCCTTAATTACATATCAATTAGAATGTTCTAGTAGATGATTTCCTCAAGACTTCTATTTTTAGAAGGCTGTCTTGACAATCATAATACATACATTCTAATTTATGTAAGTTCTAATAGACAATATGATCGAATAATCCTGGCACAACGACAACGAGAAGATAATTCTCTTTGAGCATAACCCATTGTCATTATCTAGCCATTTGAGATTCACATTTACACTTGCAAAGATACTTGCTCCCACTGACTGACACAGCCTGTAGGTAGTATTACAAGTCTTGTAAAATATGTTGTCTATCATAGATTGTAATATGGAATCTATCACCTTTTCAAAGATGATTATCCAAATTAACCAATACTACATTGTAGTTAAAGGGATTATATTCAAGTTAATCTAAGACCGAGTCTTACGACACTCTTAGACCCATGAACTTGTTGTGTTCCAGTGGAACGCTCCCACTACGACATGGTTCTTACAATCTCAGGTACTGAAGTTGATTTTATTAGTGCAAAAGTTTCTAATGGTATGACTTCTTGGTAATGTGGAAAATCTGATATCTCTCTCCTTATTTTGAGAGTTATCACGCTGTTAGTCTTGTAGTTCAACTCTTGATCTTCATGCAAGAATTATATCTTTAAAGATTACAGAACTTATAACCTTACATCATTTGGGACAAACCTTAAAACATGACTCAGTACACAACTCCAATTTCTTGGACTCTTTTCCAACACGTGTTGGAACAACATTACACCTTGAGATGTGCTAGACTAGAGACACTCTAGTCCACAACTCGTGTTTTGTAGAAGGTACTGATGTTGGTAGTTTCTTTATTGTTTATTCCATCAATGATAAGATTTTAATGAGTACAACTCATCACTTAATCAAACTTGTCTTAGAAAGACTTCGATTCCTTCTTACATAACTATCCCATTCATTAGATGAATGCTTGGATTCGTTAATGGAGATTAAGCTCCCACTACTGATCATAACCCTTTGCTCGTCTCCTTATGGTGTAAACCATTGAGACTTGCTAGTCTTTCTATGTTGCACTTCTATAAGTATTCTGAATCTCTTGAAAAATCAAATGATTCTAACTCATAGTGCATCAAATAGACTTTCTCAACTCTCAAGCTATTTAACGAAATGTTAAAATCTTGATAGTCTATATCAGTTCGAACAATTGCTAAGTATTTTCTTGGCCTTAAGACTAAGAGCCATAAATACCTTATCATTCAATGATTAAGAAGTTAATGTGTTGTTGAATACTCAACCTTGTCGCACTTATATTATTTTAATACAAGGATGCCTTAAGCATCAACCATAAAACAATAGTTGAGCATTAATAGCTCCCACTGCAACAAAAACCTAACTGGATTAAGATCTCTTACTTGAAGTTGCATTGTGATGTAAGTCATTGTCCTTCTATAAAATATGTCAATCCAACTCACAAAGCATCTTTTCTCGCTTTAAACAAACTTTGATGACAATTCAGGCTCTCTCATTTCCATATCTAGTCTTTTGTTCAAATGAACTAGGACTTAAGAAAATGCAGCCTTTATGAATTCGTCACCTATCATGTTACTTTCCTCTAACAGTAATATAACGACTATTATTCTGAAGATTTTCTACTTTTCAGTTAAACCTTCTTGTAGTCATTTCTTATTACTTTAGGCGATGACTTGTGTGTCAGAAACTATTTGAGTGATCAAAAGATCCTCAAAACATTATGTCACTCTAGGATATTCCAATCGAATCATCTTGACAGATTCTATTTATATCCATCTTTCATCGTCATTAACCAAGACTTGTCGAGCTACTTAAAAGGAAAATAGCTTGACCTTATTCCTCAAAGAGCTTGTCAGGTACATGCATAATGCATTCTCGAACATTCTTCGTGGAATTATGTCGAGGAAATGGAGGACATGAATCATTGAGTATAAAATCCAAGCTTTCAGCGATGAGAATCTTATCCATTTTCGTTTCCGGTCTACATAATTTAGGCATTCGAGTTTACTTTCTTTAAGGATCGCAGACAAATATTAAATGACATAATGAAGATTTGGCAAATAAACTTATTATCACATACTCATGCTCAATACATAATCGCAAATAACCACAAAACAATTATGTATCTTGCAACTGTAAAATTAAAATTTTGTACCCTCAAGCAGAGGTCAATACGCATTAAAATTTTAGCAATTTTACTGGTCACAACACCGACGAATAGTCCAGAGACCGCAGCACGGCATGGCCGCCAAATGTTGCCTAAGCACGACCATCGGATTTAGCATTACAAAATTTTGTTTCTACAACACACTCCCATAACAAAGCTCATGTGCTGATAACAAAACCAAGCTATCTCATAAATTCTGTTTGAACTTCTGAAACTTGTAATTTCTTAGGATTATTGTCCCCACAACATGAGTGACGATAATATTAGAAACTACTTTCTAGTTCATACTATTTATATTTGAGAAGTCTGCCCTTATGAACTTGCTATTTCTTAGGAGTATTGTCCCCACAGCATGGGTGACGATAATATTAGAAACTAGCTTCATAAATTTGCAAACCAACCGATGGAGACCGTATACAACGCACTTGTTGTAATCATCACTTAGATATTTTTATATGGTTTTTGCATAATTATCACATAACCAGATAAAGCAGATAATCCACTTATAATAGATAAACACCAAATAAACAGATAAATCCATTTAATGCATGACATTTAAACACACAGGATAATTATCAAAAATTATTTAATCTAGTCAAGGGATAATCAATTAAATAATTCAGTTTTATCTTGGATAATGTTTATCCAAATTCATTTAGGATTTATCAAGATAGTATTAACTATCTAAACTCACTTAGGATTATTCTAGATTTTATTTCGATAAAATCAAATACTACAATTCAAGATAACGTTGATCTAGGATTATCATTATTTAAATCGTACTAGGATATTACTAGATAGAAACACTTCCATCATAATCCATAAGATAAAAATAAAATCCAATCAATCAAGATTTATACAAATCTTAATTCTATTTAGAATAGACACCCAGAATATATCAAACATTACTTAGAATTTCTTAGATAAATAAATTTATCTAAATCCAATTAAATAAGGATTTTCTTATATATCATTAACATCCTAATCTATCTAGGACATCAATCCAAAAGATAAGGATAACTTGGATTAATACTTATTTTAATCCATCTAAGATTTGTCTTAATAGAATTAAATCTATTCAAATCCATAGGATAAAATAAATTAATATAAATGTTTATCCTAATTCATCTAAGATTCATCTTGGATTAAATCCATATAAATCCATAGAATACAATAATATTATATTATAATTGTTCAAATCTATCCAAGATTTATCTAGGAACAAATCCATACAAATCTATAAGATAAGAACAAAATATTATATTATTACTATCCAAATCCATCTAGAATTTATCTATGAATAAATTCATATAAACTCATATGATAAGAATAAAATAATATTTTTATTATCTAAATCCAACTAAGATTTGTCTAGGAATAAATCCATACAAATCCATAGAATATAGATAAAAAATTAGACTGTCATTATCCAAATTTAACTAGGATTCATCTAGGAATTAAATCCATACAAATCCATAAAATAAGGATAAAATATATAATTAATCCATGATTTAATACAAAATCAAATCTTATATAATATTTAAAATCCATAAAAGATATATTCAAATCTTATTTCCAAATTAATCTCGAATACTTTCCAATTTAATTCCAAGAGTTAGGAAAACCCTAATTTAAATTTGGAAGGTGAACTCCCGAGACGAGGCGTTGCAGCGTCACCAGTAGGGAAACCCTAACCCTAACGCTGCACTCCAGCCGCTTTACGGAGGCTGCTCGGGCTTCTGCGTCGACTTCGCCGCTGCTCGATTCTCTCCGGCGCTGCTTGTAACACCCCGAATTTCCGAACCCTAATTTTAGAGCCCTAGAATTAATTATTGATGACGTGGAAGATGTGAATTATTTTGATGAGTGAATTTATTGCATGAGTTTCCTTGACCGGGAAGTTTGAAAAGTCAAACTTGTTGACTATGTGATGTGGCATGTGATTTATTGAATTATGAGATTATGAGATGAATTATTTGTTTAAGGGTGAGTGAGAATATTAGAGAAAAATTTCATAAATACTTGCCACCCAATTCTTGTGATTTTCGAACCCCCCTTGATTTTAGAGGAAGAATTCTATTTTTCCGGATTTAATTTAATTCTTGGGATATTAATCCAAATTAAATCCAAGACCCAATTATTTCCTTATTTTGAAGAGGAAAAATCGAGCCCCCCTTTGTGCCTTGGTGATTTTCGAAAATCACCTATTGTGGGAAGGGATGAATTTATTTTATTTTAGTTAATCCCTTATTTGATTTCCTTCCATACCTAGAATTTAATTATTCTACCAAATCTTTCCATACTTCAAGAGATCTTGCCTTATCTTATTTTAGTTAATATTCAAAATCCATGCCTTATTTAAAAAGGCATAGGGACGCCTATTTCCATCCCAAGTTGGGAGAATTCTTATTTTTATTTTGCTCCGTGATATTTTATTTTACTCCGTAAAATATACCAAAACCAAATCTTGGCTAATTAAGTAGCCTAATTTTTGAAAATCATGAGATTTTGCCCTAGAATCTATTTTTGGTATTTCTTCTTTCCTACTCTATAATATTGATTATTTAATTGTGGAGAATAACATCTTACCAAATATTCTAAAGATCTCATTGGACTCTATAAATAAGAACCAAAACCCCAACCCTAGCCCCCATAATTTTCGAAACCCCCTCCCCTCACTCTCTCAAATTTTCTTCTTCCACACTCCAATATTTTGTCATCCTTTGAGAAGAATTAGAGTTTGAACGCCAAGATTCTTGAAGAACCAAGTCTCTACTTTGTTTCTACCGATCGTTTTTCTCTAAAAAGGTATTTTGTTTATGAGTTCTTCTTCTTCTTCTTCTTCTTCTTCTTCTTCTTCTTCTAACCGATTAATCGGTCTTCTTGAACCCTCATGCATCTTGGTTGAGTGAAAGTGGGATAAAAGGGATGTGGGAATATGTTCATGTGTGTGTGTGTGGCGTGTGTGTGTGTGTCGTGTATGTGTGTGTGTTGTTGTGTTGTGTAGTGTGTGTTTGATGGCTAAATATTTTTGTGTGATAAACATGATCTTGATTAATTAGTAATGATAAGATAAATCGATGGGAAAAGGGAAAAAGTATTGAGACATGCATGAGTAAGAGTAGCATTGAACCTAATTTGTGATATGTGCCTATGTGATTAAAATGTGAAACTTTGGTTGCGAAGCCGGATAACGGAAAAGCGAAACTACTTGAAAACTAAGCAGTCGAGGTGGGCTTTACTCTAAAAACTCTCTTTTATTTTATCAAAATATTGTTTGGTGTTATAAGGGTGGTTTAACTGTTATGCCATGCCTATGTATGTTTTATTGTGATATTGTGCGCCTGATGCCTAGCTTGTGATTTCGCTCCATTGGGCTATATGGTTATGGATATGTTTATACGAATTCGGGTCTGAGTATGGGCCGTAAGCCCTACCAGGCTGTGTACACGATAGGATCGGGAGCCGTCCTTGCTAGTCGGCCGGTCTCGTGGGCATAAAGTGTGGCCATACTTTCGTCGCACCATGGAATGATTGTGATTGTTGATTTTGTTGAGGAAAACGGGGAGTTATTTTGACTGGCCAGTCTATGAAAATATATTTTTGTGATACTCGTGATATTTCTCTTAACTGCTTAAAACTCGAGTTCACTTGGTAAGGGTGGCATAACTTATAAAATGTTTTGGCAATGAGCTCACTGAGTATTTCAAAATACTCAGCCCTGCATGTGTTTTCCTTATGTGCAGGTTGAACGATGACGAGCGGTGGCGGGTGTTGAGCATGATAATTAATTAAGATGGATGTTTTCTTTTGAACTTCAAGCGTAGTTGTGTCATCATACATAGCTGCACTTTCTCTTGGTCGCTTTCCGCTGAGTTTTTGATATACTTATGTTTATTTTGAGTATTTTGCACTCTCCTTTCGGTTTAGAGGCTTTAGACTATCTTGTGGTTTTTACCTTGGAAACTATGTCGCACTCTTAAGATGTTTGATCGTCTTTTATGATACCTTCCTTTTTCTTTTAAACTTCTAGGTTAAGTTGTTGTTTTAAATGCTCTGATGGTTCCTTTAATAATTTGGCCAACACCCTTTTAATGAAACCCTAGCCTATGTTGAATTCTTTAAGACCGTTTTGGTAGCAGTCGCCGCATTTATTGTACCCTAGGAAAGCGGGCTGTTACACTGCTGCTGCTGTGTCGACGTCGCTACATCGACGTCGCGTTCGCAGCAGCTGCTACTAGGTGAATCCAGAGCTCCCACTGCGCGAAGACCGCCGACGTTGCAAACCGGCGCTGCTGGGACATCGCTGTCACTCCAGCTGCCAGCGCCGCCGCTTCGTTTCATGGCTGCTGTCTTGGCTATCTACGACGCTGGTGTCACACCCGTCGCCGCCAGACCCCCGCTGCTGCTTTGTTTCCAAAACTCCGACGCTGCAGTGGAATCTTGACATCGCAGCGCAGTTCTTGATTTGCCGACTTGGAATTCAAATTCACGTGAGGCAAATATAATTGATCAAGTAATGATACCATATGTGTTGAAGTCAACGTAATCATTACATAGGTTTAACCATTACGTATCTTGAATTAATTACTAATCAAAGGCAAAGCTTCGTTAACATAATTAATTCACGTAGCATACATAATTCATCGTTAGACAAAACCACGACGAATATAAACATGCATTCAAGAAATTCACATAACATGAAATTAATCCACATAATCAGAGCAAAAAATTAGCTCTGATATCAATTGATGGGGTTAGGAGCCCCTTGCACAGCGGAAGACTTGTACAAAACAAATAAATCAGACATGGATCTATTTGACCGATTATGCAATTAATCAATTCACATGTTAAACAGATAATTGCATGCTAGAACGCAAATAATTCATGCTTAGAAAATATAAATCCTAAACATGATTTCTACGGTTTAGGGTTACCGATTTAGATTCTCCAAAGAATCGACGATTGCTCGTGCCTTCTCCACGATGATTTTCAATACTAGACCACGACTCTTCTAACTGGTTCCCGAACTGTATTCCGACATCAGTGTGGGCTGATCTTAACGAAACACTAGGACTCGAATAAAGAAGACAGAAATTCTTCACGGAGGAGGAGCTGAAATTCTCACGGAGGAGAAAATCAAATAAATAATTTCTTCCTCCTTTAGAGAAAAGGAACGAAAATTATATTATGAGAAAAATAATGTCTAATTTATTCTCCTATTTATATTAAGTTCATATTGAGCCCAGTCAGAGATCTATGGAAGGTTTTGGATATGAGCTCCCCCAATTAGCTTTTTACTAATTAAATTGAACCCACAAATTAATACAAGCTTATACTGGAATATTACGAGCAGCCACTACAGAAGTAATATTGCACTCCCCGTCCAAATCCGAAATTACAAGTAATCCGGGTTTCCACTTTGTTTATTATTTATATCCCGCGCTTAAGATATAAATGTCCATTAATTATTTAATGTCTGCTATGGACTTAATTAATTAACATCTTATTAATTCCAAGAGTGGACTTAGCAAGAAACACTTATTTATTATTCATAGAGTAATAAAACTCCAACTGGCCAGTTTCCCGAATAATAAAACCTTGTTCAAGCTCCTCTTGAGGACATTATCAAACGAGACTCACCTCGCGCACAATTCAACATAATAGCAATCCTAGCACCGCTAGATATTAATCACCACTACCCAATATATCAGGATTATTGGGTTGCGAAAAACCCGCACCATTTGATAAGTCAAAGTAGTGCATAATCAATACCATATGCTCAACGCTAATATGCAGATTAAGAAATTGTATTTTATCAAGACCTAGTCTTTCAGTAGATAGCATAAAGACACGTCTTGCCGTTAGATCCATTCAGTGCTATACCACACCAATGTCATCTTATTTCAGTAAGGTTTAGAAATAATCGGACTGACATTGCAACCTTTCACGATAGGTAGTCTAAGCCTATCTGGGTTGTAAAATTCTTCTTTTTCTTTTGCAAAGCATTGCATAGAACCGACTGTGTTACCTTAAAGTGGACGACGCCCACAACCAGCCTACTAAGCAAAAGACTTAGACTTTGTTTGCTTCTTATACATTTAAATGTTTATAAAACATCTTATAAATGCACAAGCAAACACAATGTAATAATATACTGATTCTATTCGTGCGAAACTGCTCAAATATTACTGAATCGGGTTAAAAGTGGATTATAGAGTTTTACGTATACATGCAAGATTCTATTCGAGCGAAACTTGCTCGAAACATGTTTTTCAGTATACCAAACCTAACAAGTATATCATTCAAGTTCTTCTCCGAAGGAGGAGTTTCAGGTTATACTATCGAGGAGTTCAACGAGGTTCATAACCATTATATGGTTGAGACAGAGCATCAGCAGTTTATGTCAATCAATCGAAAGTTGGAGGACGTACATCACCAATTTATTCTTAATTGTTCGAAGGCTAATATAGGCCCCACACTTACGTTCAATGTGTTGAAGGAAATTCTCGGTTTTCAGATCGTTGGTTGCAACGTTGGGGATATCAGGAATGCTTCTCGAGACATCAAAGCATACACACATGGTATTGACGTGCAAATGGTTTTGGATGATATGGCTAAGAAGAAGGAGATGTCCGAGGCATTCACATATGAGTACGAGGTTAATGCTAGTAACCAACTGGTTGCTCTGTTTTGGTGTGATGGTTTGATGAAGAGGAATTACCATATATTCGGTGATATGTGGCTTTTGACACCACCTATAACACCAATAGGTATACCTGACGTGCATTATAACCTTTGGATATGTACATTATTACATGCAGTACTGTTTATTTTTTATGCATTATATCTGTCGAAGTATGAATTATGTTTGCCTTTGCTACGCAGGTATTGTATGATCTTCGCGCCATTCACGGGAAAGGACAATAATGGACGACCAGTAACTTTCGCTACTGGTTTGGTAAGCAATGAGAAAATAGGCCCTTTTGCATGGTTATTCAGACATTTTGTTCAATGCATGAGGGTTGCTCCGAAGATGATCGTTACAGATCAAGATTTGGGGATGAGATCGGCTATTGAAGAGATTCTTGTCGGGACTCGCCACAGATGGTGTATGTGGAATGTTATGCATAAGTTGTCCAATAAAGTTCCTGGTAGGTTATTGAGGGATGAAGATTTCAAGAAAGAGTTCAATGCATGTGTCTGGTCGGACCTGCTTGAACCCGACGAGTTCGAAGAAGAGTGGAATGGAGTAGTTGAGCGTTATGGCCTGGAAGAACATAGTTGGTTCAAGACGTTGTACGAGTATAGACAACTATGGATACCTGCGTACTTCAGAGATTTTCCACTAGGGTCGATGATTAGGACCACCTCGATATCTGAGTCGGAACAGCTTTTATAAAAATTATTTGAAGCCACGCAACAACATTGCCGAATTCTACTTGAATTTCAACCAAAGTTGTGGAATTTCAGCGGAATATTAGAACAAAGTTGGACTACCAAGACACTACTGTCCTGCCTATATTGGCCACTACTTTGCCGTTCGAGAAACATGCTTCTACTATGTACACATATTGTATGTTCAAGAAAATACAAGAGGAGATTGTTGAGGGTAATGACAGATGCCGCGTTTTGGGTTTCTCATCTACTGACAGGGTTGACACCTACAAACTTGGAGGCAGCCTTCGCAATTCGTACTTTGTGAGACATGATAAGAGTGACGAGTCATACTCCCGCGATTGCAAACTTTTCGGTAGGCAGGTATATCTGTGCAGTCATATCTTCTTTTTGTTCAGGAACAATGAAGTGAAAAAGATTCCGGATCAATACTGCGCAAGTAGATGGATGAAGACTCCGTTAGCCAAGGCTGTCCATGGTCAATTTGATGACACTCTACCTACCCAGTCCATCGTTGATGAAAGGCAAAACGTTTCAAAGCATGGGATTTCGCTGTAATAATGGTTTTCTTCGCCGATTTGAGTCGGACATTGATGTCCTTCAAGCGTTTGTTGGTGGGCTTGAAGAACTCGGAAATTCTCTTCAAGCTGGTAATCCTACAACGTCCGCTTCTGAAAAAAGGCGAATGATTGGATAGTTTTATGGAATGGAAATGCCCGAAGTTGTCGAGGTCCATCCTCCGGATGTTGTAAAGACAAAAGGGCACGCGAGCAGTTCCGCAAGCCGTCTGATTTCCAAGAGAGAAAATGCTATCAAGGAGGCTACTAAGCCCCTTAGACGGTGTAAGGCGTGCGATGAGTTGGACCATCACGACTCCAGAAATTGCCCAATGCTTAAAGAGCTGGAATAGGAGAATGAGCAGCGTAAGGGAAAGAGGAAATGTTGATGAATTTTGTACCTCACGATTCTAGATTTTTTTTTCCGGTTTGTGCTTATTACTGCACTGGAACTCTTTCCACTGTCCACAATTTTTTGGTAATCAATGGTCATTTGCATATATTAATCGTGCATTACTAGTATGGAAGTGTGTCATTATTTATTTTAAGCACTTAGCATATTTTACACCCGTATTAAAAAATCCTCCCCATTGTTAGAAACAATATGTACATTATATGTAATAACCATGCATTATTACAATGTTACCACCCATTATTATTCTGGGAAGTAGTATAGTATTGTTCAAAGTTCCTTTACTGACTGCACATTATTATTCGAGTAAAGTCCATTATCAAATATATTAATTACATTATTTGTACAATATTTTTAAATTCAGTTATCTTGTTCTACATTATATCCCAAATATTTTACATTATTCCGCAATAAAGTAACATTATTTGGTATTTAAATCGGTTTTAGTTCGGTGCTAGTAAAAATATTCAGTAGAACCAACATATCTATCTGCTTGCAACAAGTTCAACACAATACATATTGTTCCAAAACATTCAAATCCACAAATCGGCTACTACCCCTTCCAGCATGAGGTATCAAAACAAAAACAAGAAGTTAAAATCATAATAAATATTGTTTCCAAACACCATTCATACGATCAGTTGAGCCCATAATTCTCCACTCACTTTTCGAAGTTGAACTTGGAAGGCCTATCTATCCAATGCTTGGTGGCTTGAGTTTGATTGCTTCCACCTTTGGAGTTAAGTGGAGAGGTAAGCAGAGCCGTTGCAAACTTTATACACAACATTTCCAAGCTCTTTGTCCCTTTGGTGCTGAGTCTGCACTCCCAATCTTTCTCCCTCTCGCCAAAGTACGTCTCCATATGCCGCATCACATAGACCCCCGTGTCCATGGTGCTGTTGTTATTCCTCCAAGGCATTGACACGACATGTGTATTACAGTTTCGGAGCTTAGCTGCCATTTTTGGAACCCTGGACTTAACAAGTGCTTCTACCAAGAACTTTTTCTACACCAAAAAAAAAGAAGAAAAAACAGTTCGTCAACAATTATAGATAATGTACATTTTATTCAATATAATGCAATGTAGATAAACACCCCTTTACGTACCAACAAGGAGATTGTGTTTCCATATTTTTCGCCGAATGACCCGTGTGGTTCGGCCAAGCTGTGGTCAATTATGTTCGTCTTACCATTGGGCAGATCGAAACATACCACGTACTGATGGGTCGTCCCACAAATTGGGAAGAAGAACTGCACAATGAAAGGTACATTACAAGACTTCTACTATACGCATTATGTCTGAATATCAGGTACATTATTACACTATCACTCACCAAGTCAAATTTGTCCCATTGAAAGCTCTCGGTTCCAAGCGCTTCCTAAAAGAGCCGAGTCCAGAACGTATCAAACCTCTGTTTTTCTGTCCATTCGGGAACTGTGTCGACCACTGTTTGCTTCTGTAGGTTTTTTGAGTAATTAATTATGAAATGTTAATCAGTAGAGTACTTTGTAAAGAACACTAAACCATTGTTCACTCACGCATGTATTTGTAGAGAAAAACAGCAGTGAAACACTCTCTGGTGCCTTGCTCTTTCCCATTGTATTGAGGTACGAGCTCCACGTATCTATAACAGCAGGGCTCACTGGCTTGAACGACTCTAAAGGCTGAAACTCGATCTGGATAGTTTTCTTAAATGTGTCTTGGTAGACAACAAACATGTTTAAACCGTTTAATAAATAATACATGTGCAAACCACAACAACGAGAAAAGTACAAAATTTACTTGTTCTTTTCGGCTGTGTCAAGAACCCAGTAGTAGATCTGCTTGTCAACTGTGTTCGCCTTTGCCGTAACTCTAACGGCTCTCTCGTGGAAGGGTGACCTGACTACCTGACTGGGTTTCTTCAGTCTAGATGTTGCAGGCACTGTAGTCTTCTTCACAAATGAAAGATAAATTACACAAAATTGAGCACCATCCCTAAATGTTACAATTCCCATACCCAATACTGTAATGTTTTAGATAAATAATCAATTCCATACCGCATCTCCAGCTGCATCATTTTGGATCTATTTCCCTTTTTCTTTTCCTTCAGAAAACACCTTTTCAATGGCCAGCTCTTTTCCCCTACCACCTTTTCCATGTACAAGGTTTGAAGGCTGCGCGGTTTTGACAGCACCAATCTCAATGGCCTTATGATGTGTTGTTCCAAGTTCTTGATTAAAAAAAAAAACCTAAATAATGCATGAAAGTACTAGAATAATGTTAATTTAAATATGTAATTCAGATATTCAACTGCCTGTGGAATGTCCAACTCTTTGTCCGTCGGCACCTTGGAAGCCGCCTCCCTAATGGGCTGCTTTCTCGCACGTTTCCCCTTACTTGTCCGATTTCAAAAATAAATCCCATTAACAAAAAAAATATATAATGCAGAGAACCACACATATAATGTAATGCTCTAAACATTGTCTCAACTTTCTTTTAAAATGTATTTACCTTGTTAGTCTCCTCTGCAGCTGCACTCTTTGATGGGGCTTGCTTTGTCTCAACTTTTGTATTAACACCTGAATCCTCCCCATCTTTTCCCACAACATCCTCAACCATGGTTTTAGAATCCTTCACACAGTTAATAAAACAAGTTAAAAAGTCTACAAATGTACTTAATTAGGAACACTTAAGTCTTTAGTTTCTTAGTCCGTACCTCAGCTGCTCTTCCTGAAGTATGCATCATTGATGGCTTTTCAAGTCTGGCACCACCAGCATCTTCTGCTATGATACCAGTCATATCATTGCCTATCGGCTCAGGCATGGGAATGTCACCTCCCTGATCATCATCTACAGGATGATCACCAACTGACACATTAGGAGGTCTACCATCTGTATTGTTCATCTCTAAACCAACAACACCCTCTGTCTCAGGTGTTGGCGGTGTAGCAAATGGGTCAGAACACTCTAACCCATCCAACACAAATGTGGGCCTATCGAAGCTTCTGATAATGGTCTTCTTTTTGTCATAGGCTGTCATCATCTTCTCCATCTCTTCTATCCATTCCGGGCTGTACTCATCTTCGTCTTCCCTTGCTTGCGTCAATCTTGTAACAATGTCTTCTTCTTCAACCACAATGTCTTCCTCTAATCCCAACAACTTTTTTCCAATCTGACTGCCTACTCGGACGCATTCATCCTCTAGCAACTCAACAGGAATCATCCTAAAATCATCCACCCACGTCGAAATTGCGTGGCCCAGCAGCGCGCTTGACACGATAAACTTATCTCTGATGCGTTTCGCTCTATGCCTGCTTGGTGTTCCACCACCTCCTCTGGTTAAAGCTTCAACCCTCCTTGCTTCAGCATCCAGTAAATACTTCCGTTTGTTTATCGGGCCCTCCAACCTACCAGTTCCAAACTGGTCACGCTCTACATCTTCCCTTTGCTTGAGGGACTCTGTTGTCCAGCCTTTTATAGTGGGCCAGGCACGGTCGACTCTCCTCTGTATGTGAACAACGCGGTCCACATACGCACACTCTACAGAATAGAAGGATGGATTTGTTTATTTTTAGATAGTGAATGGAGTACCTTCTTCCATTCTATCCTATTCACTGGTAACAATAATAAAAGATTCCACATGGTCAGTAATGCATCCAATCATATAAATAATGCGTGAATGTTAGCAACATAATGTATTAGATTAAATGAAGTAATGCACACTAAAAATGAAAATTTACATATGACCAAATATAAAGCAGACTCAATAATGCATGTTGTCAGTCGGAATTAATGTATGTAAGTTAGCTTATATTGCATTAATTGTTTCCCTTACCAATAAGAAGTGGAGTGGCCCCGTAAAATATACAGAATCGCCTCTATCCCAGGTCAGATAGGTGGCCTCCAACATGGATAATACGTACCCACACCAATTAAAGTTCCCAATCTCATCAACGTCGTCAATGAGATGTAGAATCTTTGGCTTCAAATGTCCGTCTGTCGGAGTCTCAATAATAGCATTTTCTAACAAGAACATGAATAAATGTTTAAAGTCTAGACCGCCATTGACCTCCTCCGTAATCATCTTCGCAATGTCTCCTGCGGTCATTTTGTACCTAGTCTTTTTACACCGATCTGCAGCATAGTCGTTAAACTGGAGGTTGCTTTGCTTATATGCTGGACGTGAGATGCGGGTCGGTCCTCTAGGAAAGCCTAACATCAAGTGCACGTCCTCCTCATCTAGAGTCAATCTACCACCCCCAGACAATGGAATCTCGCACCGAGCTAGATTAAATGACTTTAGCACCCAATATGCAATGTAACCAGGTACCTCCTTGATGCTAAAGTTAAGGATAGCGCCAAACCCCAGTTCATGCACGACTTCCTTCTGCCGTGGAGTTAGGCCATTCAAACAGTTAATAAACTTGGTTGTGCTCCGACTGTACATGTGGTTGACCTTTTTCCCCCTCGGCCTCCTCCTCTCCGCCTCTTGAGTAGAGGTACTAGCTTCGGCCATATTTTGTTCCTTCAATTTGTTCCTGAACTTTTGTGCAATTGCTAGTGGAAGAACATCATCCACTGCATCGTCTACAGCCAACCGTGGCTGCTTGGATGCTGGAAAAAATAGCAGTACTGAATTGCATTAATGGATAAAAATAAGTATGTAATATACAAAACTGATGGTATAACAATGCAGAAAAAGTGCATAGTAATGCATACTAACCACAATAATAATGTATATATATGATATCCAAAAGCACCAGAAATTAGACAATTACAAATGCATCAATAATGTCATCCACAGACCCAATACTTCAATAATTAAACAGAACATAAATTATGATTTGAAGAAGGTATTCACATATGTATCAGCAAGTATCCAACGCTACAAAGGCCAAAGGCCAAATGCAATAAATTGGCCAACAATGTACAACTGTGACATCCCTAACAAAAAAAAAAAAAAAACATGTATTATTCTTACATATTTTATTGCCATTATATTTTATATTGTCATTTGCATTATGGAAAATAAATGATTAATGGCAAAATAGCGTTTTAATTAATTACTTGAATTTAGTTGTGTGCGCTTATATAAACATGCGTGTATGAGGATTTAGATTACATAAGTATAGTGATTTTATTCGTTACTATTATTTTTAATGTAATGTACGTAATAGTATTTTACTTTCTATTATATACTATATTATATTATTTGTACATATATGGGACACAATTTATGAGAATTTTAATTAGATCAAACTTTAGCCTACATAGTATATTATTTGTGCACATAGAAATATGATAGTACACGTGGAACTAAGAGAAGCAAATGCATATCTTTTACATTAGGTGGACTAATTTAGCACCTATGACTAAGCTCAGCAGACACTACCTCCATATATAAAAAAGAGATAAAGTTGAGAAAAAAAAAAACAGAGAGGGGGCAGGGAAAGAAAACGAAAGTTGACAGAGTGAAGAAAATATGGTATCCAGAAAGAAATAAATTCATGGTTTAAGCATATAATTGTGAGTTGTAAATCAGGTGATGGAATCAGAAGTTCGATTAGATTATATGTTGATTATTAAGTGTGCACAAATTATACTTTCAATTTTAATGTGCTATATGATTGATTTCGATGTATTGAATTGGAATGAATATTTGGATTAGATGATTGATATATATGATTGGTGCAAATGATATATATATACATCAATGAAATTATTTGATTGAATATAATATGGATATGTAGTTGATTGAATTGATATGTTTTATTTATGGTGTTGAAAGTATGTGAATCATATGATTAAAGAGAATCTGTGACGGTCTTGTCCTGGATCTGAAATACAGAGGGACCTTCGGGTCATAGAGGGACCTATGAGTCCAATTACAGAGGGACCTTCGGGTCATAGAGGGACCTACGAGTCCAATTACAGAGGGACCTTCGGGTCATAAAGGATTCCCGGGCAGATACCAGGCTTGATTTGTCACAGAATAATAAATTGATCAGAGAGGCATATGCATATGGAAATGAAATTATTTATGATATATTCTTTGTATTGTATATGATTATATACGTTATTTTGTGGTTTAATGAAGAGAGAGAGAGAGTAAAGTAAGAGAAATGAAAGAGTAGAGATTTTTTATTTTTATGAATTTTGTTTATGGAACAGAAATAATTTTTGTTTATTACAAATGTGTACATCAGAGAGGTTGGGGTGTGATAACAACAAAGCATCAATAATGCATAAGTTTTAACAAATGATTACTGCATCGAATGCATCACTGAAAGTGAAGTAATCTCTTGAGATTACACGAACACTGCCACATACAGCAGGACACAACAAACATACAATAATTTCGCAAAGCCAACAGATTATGCTTCCTCTACCTCTGACCCATTCATTCCAGTCATCCAAAACGCCTCAATCATAGACAAAGATGATTAACCATAAAAAATAAAAGGTAACCGACAAAATCGACCACAAAATGCGCACAAAAATTGAAAATTTCCAGAACTAAAAACAAAAAATCCACAAAATTAACTAATGGAAAGAACCCTAGTTCAAAAAAATACCAACTTCATCATTTACCCATAAAATCAACCAAAAATATGTGCATTATAATCGACAATGTACAAAATCAACGCTTATAAGTGTTCTACACACAAACGCGCTACTTCGGAAACCCACCTTAAGAAACCAAAATCGGAACTTCGCAGACTCAATCGGTGAGTAAAAATCGGTACTTTTACCCTTCGAATCGGTGATTGACGTTGAATGCGGCGAGAATCGACTGTTTGGTCGTTGGTTCGTCGTCTGGGAGAGGCGGCTAGGGTTTCGTCGTTTTTGAATTTGTGGAGAATGGTGTTGATCGTGAGTTGATGGGAAGGAATGAGAGAGAGAGTGAGTAGGCGGAAGGTTTATGAAAATCCCGCTTAATTAGTGGACCTTCCATTTCGGAACACGTTACAGGCTTAATGTTTTTACTCTTATACCCTCATAATGCACATATTTGTAGACATAATGCATAACGGGTTCAGATTTAACCTTTTAATCTAGATCGTCCATTCAATCAATCCAATGGTTGATATTAAGAAGGAAATAGATCAAAGCTAGTATGTCCTTAAATCAAGAATTGCAGCCCAAATCCTGGCCCTAGGATTAGATGATCTAATGGTCAATAATTAATCACAAACACGGAAGGTCATAGTTGAGCAGTTTTAGGTCATATTATAAGATTTTTACTTAATGTCATGTTAAAGATATTTTCAGATCATGCTTTGTTAGCATGGCCCAAAAATAGACTAACTATGACCTAAAAATGCTCTACGTATGACTTTGTTCTGTGTTTCTGTATTTAAATCTAGTTTCCATAGATCAAAACCCTATATATATATATATAGGGATGTATTCAAATCCTTTTCATATCTTTTGTCCTTTTTCCTTCTTAATCCTAGCCCCACGATTTTGTCATCTGACGGTTAGATTAATGCCACGTGTCATTTAATAATGCACATTTTCATTCTAATAATGCACAACGGCTAATAATGTAACATTATAGACTAATAATGCACATTTTCATTCTAATAATGCACAGCGGCTAATAATGTAACATTATAGACTAATAATGCACATTTTCATTCTAATAATGCACAGCGGCTAATAATGCAACATTATAGACTAATAATGCATTGATCACAACCATCCAATTCAAGGATCCAAGGGCTGAGATTAAGAAGGAAATAGGACACTTAGGGTGCAAAGGAGCCTAACGCACCCATATATATATATATATATATATATATATATATGATTTTGATCGAAATAAGAATGAGTTTAAATAAAGAAATACAGGCCAAATGTGGCCCTTAGGATTTGGCGAGATCATCTTAAGATTATAATCTAATGGCTATATTAATTTCTGGAATATTATTATTTTAATCACTAATAATCCTATAAGGTTACTTATGTCAATATCATGTAATCGCCTGTTATGGAAATTCCTATAATGTTGCCTCTCACTAACAAATCATCCGCGTGAGTGATGAATTAACATTCCATAACTTTCAACTCCTTTATATCTTCCATTTCTTCAGACAATCTTCCATTAGACTTATTTTCATGGAGATTTATTATTCTTGAGCAATAAGTTTCCAGATTTCGTCGTTGAATCAATCTGTTCCAATTTACCCATAAGTTGACATGACCCAAATATTTGTTTAGTATGACCCAAAGTATGAATGTTGTTTCGGTTATTGTTTGTGTATTCTTCGGCCGTATTAATATTGGATTTTTTAATATGTCAAAAACATGAGAATAATCATGTATTTTACTTTAGTTTGTTTGATACGAACATTTCGATCAGATTTGTATGATGCATTCAGGTACTCCTTAGTGTTATATAATGACCCGAATGTTGGTTTATTATGACACAAATTAACCATACGATGCTGTGACCCAAATATTCATTTATTATGACCAAAATATTCGTTTAGTATGACCCACAGAATGGATGATGTTTGAGTTATTGCTTGTATATTCTTCGGCCGTATTAAATAGAATTTTTTTAATATGTCAAAAACATGAGAATAGTCATGTATTTTACTTCAGTTTGTTTGATACGAACATTTCGATTAGATTTGTATGACGCATTTTGGTACTCTTTAGTGTTATATAATGACCGAATGTTGGTTTATTATGACACAAATAAACCATATGATGCCATGACCCAAATATTCATTTATAATGACCGAATGTATGAAGTAATTTTCATCATATGGTATTTCGACTACAAGAAACAAAAGGAAAACATTACAAGGTCATTTTAAGTGCTGTTTTACACAAACGACTAATATTTTATCTAGAAGGCCAACTTTAGTTGATTGTAAGTGCAGAATTGGGATCATCTTCAACCGTTCCTTTTCCTTTTTCCCCTTCTGCACATATATTTTTATGTGGTGTTGTATCTGAAACATCAAATAAATTAGTGTATAACATTAACACAAACACAACATAAAAAATATGCTTTTTTTCATAGCAAGTTTCCCATATGTCTCCTATTATAAAAGCATATCCCATATCAATTCATGAGTTCTTCAAAAGTAGAGGTACAAAAGCTAAAAACATTTAACTTTTAACCTTGTTTTGGGTCATCAATACCATGTCTCAGTTCAGTTTTGAGTGGTACTTTGACCTATTGCATATGAAAAAAACCACAATTAAATACCAAAGTTCCCAAAAAGAATCAAAACTACATTCATTCAAAACCCAGAAAATATAGTCTAGCTTACATCCAACCTATTGAAGTTAAAATTTGGTCAGATTTGGTCAGATTTGGTTAGATTTCAGTCAATCAGTATACACAATCTTACTAACCTTTTCCGCCATGTTCGCCGTTCCAGAAGAGCGCGTGTCGACCATTGCTGAAGAAGGCGCTAGGTTTATCGTCCTCGTTGATTTCAGAATCGTCAAGTGGGATTTGTTCTTCGTTGGTTTGAGAGAGTAGGGCTTTATCTCGTCGCCGATTTTGTAGGTTTTAGGGAAAATTAATCGAATTTTTGGTAAAATAGAGAGATGGACTGGCGTGTGGAGTAATGACTCCCATTTAATCTGCTCTTAAAAAACGGAACGATAGTTCTCTCTATTTTTCTATTCCTTTTTTACCCTTCATATGACACAAATCCTTCTTATTATACCCCAGAAGATTTGATGATGCAATTCAAATCGTGGCCATCCATCTACAGATCTAACAGTCAATATATCGTCAGTGTTTTTATACTTAGGAACTTCTTTTGATAGATTATATATATATATATATATATATATAGGTTTGTGTTAAAATGACAACACCTCTTAAAGTAACACCATACCACCAATCCTAGCCAATTATTTGTATACATGGACGAATAATCAGCTGCCATGTGGCAATCATAAAAATTATTCAAGGGTAAATTTTCGCGGACTGCAATATCCAATATGCTAGACTGCAATTTTTCCCGCCTGCAATATCAAATACGCTGGACTGCAATCTATAGATTGCAGTCTAGTGTATTGGATATTGCAGTCTAGCGTTTATAATATTGCAGTCTAGCGTGGTGTCACAATGTCATTTTAAGAGTGTTGTCATTTTAACGCACCCCTATATATATATATATATATATATATATATAGGGATGTATTCAGGTCAGAACGCTAAGTATAAGTAAAACTCAAAACACTTGCAGTCCATTGGATCTTATGATCTAACGGTTAGATTAATGCCACGTGTCATCTAATGATGTAGAATTTTAGACTAATAATGTAGCTCGGATAATAATGTAGCATTTTAGTTTAATAATGTACAGTTTTAGTCTTACAATGTACATTTCTAGTCTAATAATGTACCTCGGCTAATAATGTAGATTTTTAGTATGATAATGTAACTAATCACAACCATCCAATCTAATGATCCAAGGGATGTGATTAGTGCTGTGTTTTACACTAAGATGCTGTAAGGACCCTAACACACCCATATATATATATATATATATATATATATATATATATATATATATATATATATATGGGAGTGATCAATTGCTAACTCATCATTTAATTGCTAACTACTACTAATTTAAGGCCATAGGATTTTAGAAAACATGTGGTCTATAATTTGCCATGTGTAATTTTCGTTTTTATTAATAAAATAAAAAAAGATAAAAAAAAAACCTCCAAATTAGGGTTTTGGATGAAAATGTCAATATAGTGTTTCGAAAATATCAACACAATGCTTTGAGAAAGTCAACACAATGCTTTAAGAATGTTAACTCATTGCTTATATTGACATTCTACATGTATTATATTGACATATTTTATATAGTATGTTAATATTTCTGCTTGTACGAAAAAAATTTAAAATTTTCGAAAATTTTTTCAAATTTTGACGTCGGAACATATGCATGTAGGATATCGTTGGAATCCTTATGAAATTATCTTTAATTTGATATATGTTATATGAATTTAAAGTTTTGGAATTTTTTTTAAAAGTTAGTTATAACTAAACATATAGTTAATTGACATTAATACCCTTATTTATATTTTTTGGAATTAATCCTATGGCCTTATTGACGTTTTTCGTTAATCGTATTGACATTTAGGGATTAATGATCTAAGCCCTTAATTTGAATATCTAATGACTATTATTTAGTTGTAGTTAGCAATTAAGTTATAAGTTAGCAATATAACACTCCCCTATATATATATAGGGTTGTGATCAATTGAGATTATTTAGGCTAATTGAGAAATGAGATGCAATATCAGCCACTCATTTTTATTAAATGAGTGGTCCAGATTTTGCCACACAATAAATATTTTTAGATTAATTTAATATGAAAGGGCAGAATAGTAATTTTAACAAAAACAACAAAAATTGAAGAAGAAGCGGCTCGTCAGTTCCTCTCCGCCAACGAAGAGGAAGAGGGGAAACCAATTGCAAAATCGTTCTGGCAATTCCGGGGCAGGATCAAGCGTCAACTGCGATCAATTTCCACTCATTGTGGAAACCATATGCTTTTCCCACTGCTTTTTCTTTTCTTTTTTTCCTATTTATATCAGTATTATTTTCATGAATCTAAGGCATTTCAGCTCAATCCATCTTCAGTTATTGTACAAATTTTGCGAGAGGTAACGAAAAACTAATCTTTTTGTTTTATAATCCAAGTATTAAACACAATTTTTGGTGGCGATTTTGGTTGTTTTTTTGAGGATTCATGCAATCACGCATTCGTATTTGATGAATTATGATAGTTTGCTCTTTTTCTAGCTTGAGTTTTGCTACGCTCATTTTCTAATTCGTTGAAAATTTATGTTGTGTAATGCGGTGGTGTTCAGAACTCGGTTGCTGTGATGATAAAATGCAATTTGTATTTTGTTGCTCATTACTTGTTTGATGAAAAGCCTGTTAGAATTCTGATATTAAATTGTTCTGAGGTTGGTCATTGTTCTGAGCTCCGAAGCTGTCAAAGAAGTTCAGCGAGAGTTTCATGAAGGAGGGGGCAAGCGTCAACATCAATTGGATTAAACTCAAGTACAACAAAAGCAAGTTGTTCCGGAAGATATAGGGGAGAATTTTGCAGGTGGTGTTTCTGATTCGATCGATTTGTTGACTTTTCATTGTGTTATGATTTTGTTGCATTAATCCAAAATTGTGGGGAAATTTTAGTGTAATCATGTGTTAGAATTGAATTCAGATTTATTTCTGTGAATCATTTATTTTTATTTGAAGAAAATTGCTTTATTTGAAAAAAGAAATGTTGATTATTTTGTAATCTGTTTGCAATCTCGAGAATGTTGATTATAAGGATGGAGTAAATGTAGATGTATTGACATTTTATACAGCTATTGACATGCTGTTGACATTTTGCTATAAGTTGTTGACATTTGATGTCAACTACACATATAATGTCAACTATGGATTGAATTGAAAATTTTAGTGTGATTGTGTGAGTGTCTGTGTTCAAGAACTGATGTTTTAGTATGGATTGAATTGAAAATTGAATTGAACTGATGTGTTCAAGAGGAGAACACGTCCATAGAGAAAGAGAGTTACTACTTGCAATATTCATAGAGATCAAAAGCTAGAGTACTTCAATTGTGCAAGGAGTTGAAGAAGGATTTCAAGAACATCAAGAACGACAAGGATTCAACCTACGGGTTTTATTTGCTTTAGTTTTATGTTCAAATTGCTTTCCCTTCAATCTATGTTTTTAGTTTATTCAGTCATGTGTAACTAAACTCATAGGATTCTAGGGATGTGTTAGTAGCAACTTTGGTTATACAATTCCGTTTTCTATTTAATATCCGTTTTGTGTTTACTTTGTTTCTTCCCTAAGTTAATCATGATGCTTCATAATTGAGTGACACAATTATGTATGATTCAATACAACTTGCTTCATAACTGTGACAGAGTTCTAGCGAGTTAGATCCACTTAGTAGACACTACAGTTAGCTTCCTTTAAAACGGCACTGTTAATTGAGAGTGAGGACTTTTCAAGGGTCTTAGGAGCTTTTTGGAGTTACGTGTTGGGATTGACAACCCTAATGTTAGTAATCAACGTTTGTATCGCATGAGCATAAGCTAGGTGACTCGTCCTTTCAAAGTATTAACTGTGCTAGGGTATTGTAGTTTGGAATTTGTATAATCATAAAGCGAAAGCACATCCCTGGAATTCTCCTTATCTCTATACTTTTCTCTCCGTGATTTGCTTGTTTTTAGTTGTTTACTGTTTTTAATATTTACTGTTTTCAAAAAGTTTCCAATAATTCTTGCTTCTCCAGATAGTAATTGAGTTCTAGTAGAAGATAGACACTTTGTGTACATCTTCCCCGTGTTCGATACCCGGTACTAACCTTTTGCTATACTATACCTACTCTGTATACTTGCAGGTATTTATAGTGCAAATAAAAAGTGCATCAAGTTTTTGGCGCCGTTGCCGGGGAAGACAATTCACTTTGGAGTGATATCTTCTAACGGATAATTTTACTACTTTGGATTTTAATCGCTTTCATTTTATTTTTATTGCTTTCTGTTTTAATTTTTTTTGTTTAATTTGTTTTTGTTTTTGAGTCTTGCAGGTTTTGTATGCGAACGCGTTCTGGGAAGTACACCTTAGAGCCGCTTGATTTAGAACTTGAAAGAACTCGTAGAATAATAAGAAGTGAAAAAGGATCAGGAACAATGGGTGACCGAACAGATATTGAGAAGCTGCAGGAGATGGTGAAGTTGCTGATGGATGAGAGAGATGCGGAGAGAGCAGCCCGAGAAGCCATGGAAAAGAAGAACAGAGAAACATTACCTGTGATGAACATGTTCAATCATGGGAATATGATCACTTTTCCTAACGGCCCTCGTATTGATGCTAACAATTTTGAGTTACGCATGCCCCTTATCCAAAGGGTCGAGCAAACTCCTTTTGCAGGTAGGGCGACTGAAGATGCTAACCGCCATCTCTCCAAATTCGTGGAAATCGCAAACACTCTGAAATTAAATGGTGTCGACGACGATGCCATACGGGTAAGACTTTTTCCATTCTCATTGATTGATTCTGCTAAAGAGTGGTTTGAGTGTATGCCACCAGAAAAGGTCTCCACATGGAAGGACATCGTAGCTACCTTCCTCGACAAATACTACCCGCCAGGCACTATTTTGAAGCTCAAAAGTGAGATCTTTCAGTTCACACAAGGCCATGACGAGCCCCTCTATGAGGCATTTGCTCGTTTCAAAGCTCTTCTTCGAAAGTGCCCAAACCATGGTTTTTCCATAGACCATCAGGTAGGAATCCTCTATAATGGATTTAACGAGAAGATATGTGCTATGCTTGATTCAGGGGCAAATGGAGAATTTCTAAGAAAGACAGGAGAGGATGCCATGGCGGTGATCGAGGAGTTCGCCACCAACAGTCGGGGGTGGTCCAAGGAAAGGCATGCCACGAGAAGAGTAGCAGCCATAGAAGAGGCCGAGGAAAGTTCTTTTGCTAAGGAGTTAGCAGAACTTAGAGTCAGGATTGATCAAATGGACATCTCGAGGAAGGAAGATCCAATTCCGACAACTTCCATAGTGGCAGTCAATGCACCCGAAACTGCCATATCAACTGTGGAAGAAATAAACTACGTGCAAGGAGGCGGTCCCAGAAACTACAATAACAATTATCGCCCTAATCAGGGGGGCGGCAATTTCAATAATTATAATGGGAACCGTCCGCACCCAAATCTTTCTTATTCTAACAATAATTACTTGCAACCCCCTGCAGGATTTAATGTTAGCAAAGGAGGAGTGGTTGAGCCGATGAAGAAGGAAGACAAGTATGAACAAGGAATCACGAAGATCTTGGAAGTAATTACGCAAGATAGGAAGATTAATGACACCAAGATCGAAGTGGTCGAAGCAAGGATAAACAAACTCGAGCAAGGAATGAACACAATCTCGGCAGCTGTAACCAATATTACCACTCAAATGGAGCAAATTCAGAAGAAGTTAGATGAGGATAGAGCAAAGGCAGCAGCAAGAGTGGATGATATTAACAACAAGTGGGTGGCAAAGCAGAAATCTGGGGACTGCCCAGATGCCGGCGGACCGCCGCAGACCACGCAGCGGCCCGCCACTGAGACGGCAGAGACACCAACCAGGCAGGACTGCCCAGTCGCCGGCGGACCGCCACACACCCCGCAGCGGCCCGCCACTGACAAGGCAGAATCGTCCACTAAGCAGGAGCTTGTGCGGCACAACGGGATTGTACTCCCTTTTCAGCCAAAGAGGAAGTTCAAGCTTGAAGAGCAGTTCAAGCATTTCCTTAACATGTTTTGCAAGGTCCATACTAACATTCCTCTTGTTGAATCGTTGCAGGAAATACCAAAGTATACAAAGCTACTAAGGGAGGCGGTAATGAGGAAGAAAAAGCCGACTAAAGCCGACCTTAAGCTACCGCATCATTGCAGCGAGATCATCCAAAAGGAACGGGCAGTGAAGCAAAGAGACCCGGGCCAGTTCATCATTAGGTGCCGAATTGGAGAAGGGAAGGTTGACAAAGCACTGTGCGACTTAGGATCGTCCATCAATCTCATGCCACTGAAGTATTACGAAAGGCTCAACATTGGGCCACTCAAATCTTCAGACGTAACACTCAGGTTGGCAGATAACTCGTCTATCAAGACTGTAGGTCTGATTGAGGATGTCCTAGTTAAGGTTGATGATTTTATTTTTCCCGCCGACTTTATTGTGCTTGACATGAAAGTAGACAAGAACGTCCCTCTAATCTTAGGGCGAGATTTTCTTGCCACTTGCAAAGCTTTGATTGATGTAGGTCGTGGCGAGATTACAATCAGAGATAATCATAGTCAATCCACCTATAAGATCGAGCGCGAGATGCTAAAATTTGAGGAGGCAAAGCGGGCAAAAATGGAACAACAGTGCAGAGCAGTCATGGCTACCGACTTGACCAAGCCCAAAGATCCCTTTGAAGCGGAGGATCCTTCTACCTCCACTATCTACATTGTCAAAGAGGTAAGACACTCTTCTAAAAAGGGTGATGCTAATTCTTCTACATCTGCTCCACAGAAGAAGAAACAGAAGAGAAAGAAAACACCCAAAGAGGACCCCGAGATATACGTCATCAAAACCAAAGAGGGGAAGTACAAGTGGTGGAAGAAGCTAGGGACCAAGTTGCTCCCTATGCCAATTTTCAACACTCGAGTTATTGATCCGCCCAACTAGTGGGCCACTTCAAGTCGAGCTAACGACTTTAACTAAAGCGCTTATTGGGAGGCAACCCAATTTTCTTTTTTTTTTTTTTTTTTTTATCTTCTCGTTTTTTTTTATGTTATGTTAAAAAAAAAAAAAAAAAAAAAAAAAAAAAAATTACGGGTGGCGGTCGCCGCACTTAAAGCACGGCGGTCGCCACACGTGTGTTAACATGTGCAGGAAGGATCGGGCTTAGGGCGGGCCAGAGTAACCGCTGCACGGGCCGCGGCGGCCCGCCAGGATTGCTGTTTACGAAGGCCCGTGTGGCGGCCCGCCACGAGAGACGCGGCGGTCGCCACACGCAGTCCAGAGACGGGAGTGAGCCATAAAAGGTATGTTTTCCATTCCTTTTCACATTCCTTCTCAAATTCCTTCCTTGCACACAACCCCCACCTATATAAATCACCAAATTCACACACCCACACTATCATTCTCTCGATTCTCTCAAAGTCTAGAGCTCTTCTTCTACAAATTCTCTCCACAAAAAGGTATGAATCCTAACTCAATTTCTGAGTTTTGCTTTACTTCTTCCATGGATTGTGCTTTATTTTGGGTGAATTGTTCGGTAGAATCTCTTAATTCATGATGGGGGATGACTATGTGTATGAATTTTTGAATTCTATGGTTTAAATTTTGCTTGATTGGTGATTATTAAGTTGTGAATGATGATTCTTTCTTGGTTTATAATGTTTAAAAGTTGCAATCATGTTCATAGCATTGTGAGGCTATTATTACGTCCATGAATTGCAATATTTGTGATTTTGTAGAGATTGTTGGTTCTTATGGATATTTGGTTGATACGTCTCTGCATGGGGGATGAATTCACGTTTGGGGATGATTTTTTGTGTCCTAATTTTGTTGATTTTGCTTAACATGTTATTATGCTAGAAATTAGGATGCTATTTTACCCAAGCGTGCATATAAGTTCTTATCTCTTGATTTCTACTTGGTTGAATGCAAGTTTGGGGGAACTTTTGATCTCCTACTTGTTGGTACTCTTCTAAGAGTGTAATTTCTTTTGTAGGATAATGGGATCAAAAGGGAAACCAGAGAATGCGAAGAACTATTGCATTAGCCTTGCCACGGAAGAGCAAAAGGCTATGTAGAAGAAAGTGTCGGCCCGAGAGACGGCACCTTCTAGATATCCCCACGATTTCCCTCTCCAAACTTTGGGGATCATGGAGGATTTTTGGAAGTTGTGCGACGTGGGTGATGGGAATGGCCTCGTCTACATGTTCCAAAGGAAGTGGCCATCGTTTCGAAAGTATACTCTCGAGTTCCTAAGCTCGCTAAAGGTTACTAAGGATCGCCGCCAAAATTTTCCACTTAGCATCGATTTCCGCCTAGGGAACCGTTGGCACTCGCTCACCATGGAAGAGCTTAGTGGGATCTTCCATTGCTTCGACCCCAACCCCGAAGAGGACAATGAATATGAATTTTCAGAGGTTTGGGGGGCGATGACAAATGAGCAAGAGCATGCAGCGGGCTATGCCAAGTCTTCATCAATTCGCAACCCCGTCTCGAGGTACCTCCATCGTGCTATGACTCAGCTTATGTTTGCTCGTATCGATGGGGGAAGTGTCTCCCAAACGGAGCTCAACGTGATGTGGTGCCTACTCAACAAGAAGGGAATCGATTATGGGACCCTCTTTACTTACTATGTGGATAGGATCACGAAGAAAGACGGGGGCGTCATTTGTTGTGGGGGATTGATTACGGCAATTGGCGAACATTTGGGGGTATCTTTTGCCGGTATGACGGAGGATGGTGGAGAAAAGTTTATCACTTATGAGGTGCTATTTTCGGTGGGGCTTTTGAAGACCGATCAGTGGGGTCAAGGGTATTTTATGCAAGTAGCGGGGGATCACTTTCCCGTTCCACTCCCGCAATTGACCAAGGTCGATGTTTGGGCAAACCAAGCAAATTGGAAGCTCGACACACCCGCCCACCGGAGAGCTATCGAGGCTAACCCCGTCAATGGGGAATTTAGAAAGAGGAACATTCCCTCTCGCATTCCTCAATTTGAGCCCGATGAGGATTCCGCGTTTGATGCCATTGATAACTATGAAGAGGGCGCGGAGCATTCACAAGCTCAAGGGAATGAAGCACCGCCACCACCGCAATCCCAACCACGACGAGAAGAGGAAGAAGAAGAAGAGGAAGTGGAAGGACATCGCCGCCGGACAAGAGCGAACCGCCGCCGCGGGAGGCCAAATCCGGAAGAGGAGTTTCAAGTCAACACCTCCACCCAATTAGGAGAAATTTTCTCCTACATGCAAAACATGTCCAACACTTGGGACAATCGATGGGCGGAGCAACAAGCGGAGAATGCCTACAACCGCCAAGGGTGGACGGCTCAAGGCGATTGGCGCACGGCGGAACAAGAATTTTGGAAGCGCCCGTTTCCCTCCACCTCCTCAAGATTGAAGAAGTCAAGCTCGATGAATTTAAATGAGCATTTGTACCATGTTTTTGGATGTTTTTGAGACGTTTTATTTCCTTGATTTAACAATTTTTGCTTTATTTTTAAGTATTTTTGGTTTTGGTTTAATTTTGTGATTTGCAAAAATTTTCGCAGGTTCTGACCTCTCCGCGGCGACCGCCGAACAGCTGCGGCGGACCGCCACCTGGGCACATTTTTCCAGCGCGATTTTTCGAAATTCTTCGAAATTTCGCCCCGCTCAACCTCTACGCGAAATTTTTCAGGGTACGTTTTTGTTTTCAGTAGTTTACTCACGTCCCTACCGACTCTACAAACTTATTTTATACTTTGTTGTAAATAAGTTTGGGGGGATGAAGTGGTGGACCGTGAGTTTAGGGTTTTCTTTTTGTTTTTTTTGTTTTTGCTTTAATTTTCCAAAAACCCGTAGGAGATTTTTGTGTTCTAAAAATGTTTTCTTGAATCCATGTCATGAACATAACATGAAGAACTTAGAAACACGCATGATTAGGGACACATTAGACCGAGTTGCCAATGATATTATATTCCATCTATGTTTAAGTGTGGCTTAACGTTTTGATATGATGGTTGGGTGAAAAGGTGCATAATTAGTGAATTGCTTGTTCGCCTTGAATCGTGCTTCTACCTTGTGAGATTTGAGCCTTAAATTCTTTCTTGTGTGATTTATCTGTATGCATGTATATGTTTCTAGAACTTGCTCCTAGTCTGCCTAAGTTTACATAGTGTTTAAGTTGATTTAGGAGGATGTTAGGCCGTCTTTTCTTAGCTACTTTTATATCCAAAATTTTCGACCCTCTCAAATTTTTCCTTTGGAGCCAATTTTGAGCCTTTAAGCCTTTTCTTTGGAAGCCAAAATAAATGGGGGAACAATTCCTTGGGTTAGTATAGTTTTTGTTATCTTCTTTTGTAAAGGAATTGGAGAGATAAGGAGGAAAGTATAAAAAGTAGTGTGCTTAATATTAAGAAAGTACAAGTTGCGAAATTGAGAAAAATTCCAAATATGTGCTTGATCTTAGAAAAAAAGAGAAAGGATGTGTAAGAAAGAAAAAAGAAAGAGAAAGACAAAGAAAAAAAAAAAAAAAGAAAAAAAAAGGAAAATATGTGTGAAAGGTTGTGAAACAAAAAAAGAAAAAAACGAAGGATTGAAAGTAAGTTAAAGGAGAAAAATAAAGTGTTAGAAGTGCCTTAAGTTTTAGAAAAGTGGAGTCATCTTAACTCTACTTGGGATATTTTTATATTTGAGTCACTTTTTAGCCAAAATTCCTCACCTACCAAAGAGCCTACGTTACAACCGAAAAGAAAGACCTTTCGGACTTTTGATGCTTAATCACATTGAGTAGAGGAGGGATTAGACTTTGAGCAAGCCTATGGTAAACTTTGCATGATGCATGATTTGAGTGATTTACACTTTACCTTTATACACTTTGAGAGTGAGAGAAAGAACACTTCCCATCTTTGGAAGTTTGCCACATGTGAGTGCTTGAATTCAAGGTGTTCCACGAGTTAGTAATGAAAGTGCACTATTAAGTCTTGCTTGATTTGATTGTGTTAATCCATGCTTAATCTATTCTTTTATCTTTTGAGGCAATTATGACGTCTAGTCCTTGTGCATTCCGTGCGTCTATTCTTGTGTCTTTAGTGTTTTGTTCGAGGACAAACAAAAATGTAAGTTTGGGGGAGTTGATACGCCCGGATTTTGCACTGTTTTAAGGCCATTATTTGGTCCGTTTTTGTTATCAAAATCACTCTACATGTCCATTATTTGCATATTCTATACATTTTGGTATTTTGACGTGTTTTGTGAGAAATGTGCATATTTGAGCCGAAAAGGGGAGTAAAAACGCATAGTCTGGAAATCTGGAGTCAGACGGCGACCAGCGACCGCCGCGAAGTTGTACGGCGACCGCCGGCGCCCGGCGGTCAGAGCTATGTGGCGGCCCGCCTCGGAAATTTACGCTAAGAGAAGAGTCTCGCCCGGCGACCGCCGGAGGACATGTGGCGGTCCGCCACCGAAGGGTCAGAGTCTCTGGACTCCAACGCGGCGACCGCCGGCCAAGGTGCGGCGGCCCGCCGGAGAAAGGCGGCGAATCCGACCAGCCCTAGATTTGCTCCAAGATTTACCAAATTTTGAAGATCTTTTCCTTCTATGATGAGGAATAATCTTCCCCTATAAATAGGACCTCAAGCTTCATCAAGAAGGGAGTTTTTTTTCCGACACACAACAAGAACACATTCATAGAGATCAAAAGCTAGAGTACTTCAATTGTGCAAAGAGTTGAAGAAGGATTTCAAGAACATCAAGAACGACAAGGATTCAACCTACGGGTTTTATTTGCTTTAGTTTTATGTTCAAATTGCTTTCCCTTCAATCTATGTTTTTAGTTTATTCAGTCATGTGTAACTAAACTCATAGGATTCTAGGGATGTGTTAGTAGCAACTTTGGTTATACAATTCCATTTTCTATTTAATATCCGTTTTGTTTTTACTTTGTTTCTTCCCTAAGTTAATCATGATGCTTCATAATTGAGTGACACAATTATGTATGATTCAATACAACTTGCTTCATAACTGTGACAGAGTTCTAGCGAGTTAGATCCACTTAGTAGACACTACAGTTAGCTTCCTTTAAAACGGCACTGTTAATTGAGAGTGAGGACTTTTCAAGGGTCTTAGGAGCTTTTTGGAGTTACGTGTTAGGATTGACAACCCTAATGTTAGTAATCAACGTTTGTATCGCATGAGCATAAGGTAGGTGACTCGTCCTTTCAAAGTATTAACTGTGCTAGGGTATTGTAGTTTGGAATTTGTATAACCATAAAGCGAAAGCACATCCCTGGAATTCTCCTTATCTCTATACTTTTCTCTCCGTGATTTGCTTGTTTTTAGTTGTTTACTGTTTTTAATATTTACTGTTTTCAAAAAGTTTCCAATAATTCTTGCTTCTCCAGATAGTAATTGAGTTCTAGTAGAAGATAGACACTTTGTGTACATCTTCCCCGTGTTCGATACCCGGTACTAACCTTTTGCTATATTATACCTACTCTGTATACTTGCAGGTATTTATAGTGCAAATAAAAAGTGCATCAAGGTTCTACAATTCTTACTTCTCAAAAGAGCAGCGGAATAAGTCCTTACTAAACGACTTCGTGTATGAAGACACGAACCGTTGGGAGATCAACTTGATTTTTTTAACAACATCGACTCCGATCATTACTCCATCCTCTTGACGTTCAACCTGCACATTTATAAATACATGCAGGGCTGAGTACAGGAGTACTTAGTGAACACGTGCCGAAAACAAAACATACAATATATAGTTGTCATCCATCTACAGTATCGCACGGGGGTTTTTCTTAAAAGGCCCGAGCTTACTAAGTTCTTTTGTAAGCTAAAAGTTTGACTGTAGACTAGGTTCTTTCATAAATCCTCACTCATCATTCATCATTCATCGTTCATCATTCATCATTCATCATTCATCATTCATCATTCATCGTTCATCGTTCATCATTCATCATTCATTCCAGTCAAGTGTCGCTCCAACGGTCACCCATCATTCCATGACAATCCAATGACAATCCATTCCATGACATTCATAAAAAAAAACAAAACATTTATGGCATGACAACAATTTGAAAAGAATCATAGCTCCATTTTGAGAAAAGATGATTTTTCATAATTTCGCAAGTATTTGATTTATATCCACACTAGTGTGCTGGATAAAGAAAGCCCACCTGATATGCTTATTCTTCAATTCGATTATTCGCTTTGACCTCACTTGCCCTTGAGCAATTTATCCTTTGAAAATAAATAGCTTAGCACGCTAATTAGTACTTGAACTATTTCTCTTTAGAAAGAATGCATGTACCCTATGGTATAGCACCTATATCCTTATTCTTGTCTTACATGATTTTTCTTAGTCCTACCTCGACTTCATTACTTTGTAGAATTTATTAATTCACATTACTAAGTTCGGAGGAGTTCCATTATCTTTAAAATAATTACTTGAGCACTGGATTCTTGGAAAATCCCTTCTTAAATCTTTTCTTTAAATTTTTCTTAAGGCCGCCCATGGCGTCGCGGGGCAACGCCGGTCGGCCCATTCGCTTCTCTAACTTTAATATTTTCCGTCTTCGAAATTTTAATAAACTATTCGGGAATTAATTCATCAAGCTCCAAATCGAATCTTAAATTAATCCCAGCTTCTCATAATTAATTCTCGGCCCAAATCATGGATTACTTACTGGCCCAACTTAAAGTAGCCCATCATAAAAATCACTCTTAATTAATTCAAATGGGACTTAGCCCAATAATTAAACTGGTCCATCAACTTTCTTTGCCTTAGGCCCAAAGCTATGACCCACTTCCTCATTTCCCCCATCGTGATTTTCCCCCTAATTTCACATTCTTAAATCCCTAATTTAGAAAACACAGCAGCGGCTTCTTTTCTCGGCAATTCGCCGTACAATTGGCTCGCCGGAGATTCGCCGGCTTCGTCTCCTCCATCTCAACTCTCGGTCACCGCACTGACCTCTTCTCTTTGGCGGTGGAGTCATGGCGGAGCGAATTCACCGGTGGGGCTGAGGCGTCGCCTCGGTGCTCGCGGTCTCGCCGCCCTCGTCCCGCTGCGTCGATCGGTCAGCCGGTCCTCAAGGCGGAGCCGCCGTGCAGGGGTGCACGTGGCTGTCACGCCGCTTTGTTCTTTCCGTTGAGTTCCCCGAAGAGCAGCGGCTCTGGCCCACTCTCGACCTTCCTTTGACGGCGTCAACGCTGTCTCCGTCTCACACTGCTGCTCCAGCAGCGCCTCCTCCGCCGTCGGCCTCCATCGCTGCTGCCAGCGCCCGACATCAGCTCTATGCGTCGAGTCCTCCGTCGCCGAAGGCCTAAAAGCTAAGTCCCTTTCCCCCTTTTTTTTTTCCTTTAATTATTACTTAACTTTTCGGAGTTCTCGATCGATTATTGCTTTCATTACTTGGGGTGATCAAAGGTGACAATTTCTAGGTTCTTCTAAGTTCATGCCATGCAAAAACTGATACTACTTCTATGACCCTAAGTTCTTGTCCAACATGATATCCTATTATGATGCAAAGTATGGGGTTGTGAGGTTTTTACCTCAGTTTGGTGAATCCTCGTTTTGCCCTCTTGCTGCCGTCCGTTTCTCCCTCCGCCCGTCGCACTCCACGCCTGAGAAACTTGGGGGCCGAAAGAGTGTGAGGAGAGGATGGGGCGATGGCTGTATTTATAGGCCAATTCCTTGGCTTCTTGTGGAAGATTTTGGGGAGTGGAGCTTCTATTTTGGGGCTGTATCCTAACTCACTTTCGAGCTTGGTGTTTATGCCTTTCTTACCAACTTGGTGTAATCCCTGGGGAGGAATCCAGACTTAATCTGATCCTTCTACTTTGGTGTATCAAGCTGAGCTCCTTTTATCTTTCTCTCTCTATTTCTATTCCAAATTGATGAAGTAGGAGTTGGCAGCTTAGTCATTCCTTTTAACTTGTTCTAGTAATTGCACTCTTAACTTTATTTATTTTTTGAAGAATGCATTCTAACCCATTTTTATCTTGATGTGGCAGATGGAGGACAACTTCCTTGCTGTCCCTAGGAGGCTGTAGGTTGATTTCTCTTGGCATGGAGTGGGTATGGAACCGAGATGGGTGTGGAGAGAATCCTCAAGGATTTATGGAGATCATGGCATTTGTTTCTTTGCCTCTTTGTAGCTCTCTATGTAGGATAGCTTTTGTAAAGTATAAATTCTCATCTCCATTTTTTTAGTTGCTAGTAAATCCTAGATTCTTGAGCTTCTTAGAGCTTAGTACAACTATTTAAATTCAATCATTCCCAAAATAAAATGCTTAGTATTCAAAGGTCGAGATCACACGATAGTCCAAAATTACAATCCACACGGCTTCTAAAAGAAATTAATTAAGCTACTAATTCCGATTTATCTCGAAAGAAAGGAACGAAATTTCGGGGTGTCACAGTATTCGTCACTTCTATGTTCTCTATCTATTTTCGTATTCCGTCTCTTATTTGTTCTTTATAAGAGACGAATACAAATGGTTTTTAGGGTTAGAACATCATCCATTTTTTCTTTATTGTAGATCATAATTTGTTGATGTTCAATTTACCACAGTGTGAAGCAATGCGATACTTCAGTTGCACAACAAACATGTGTCAGCTTGCAGGGACATCAAATATTAGCCCATTGGGGGCACAGATAGTCACTGTGATATCTTCTCCCTTCACCAGGTTGCAGTAGTGAGTAGCTCTATTCTGAAAGTGCTCTCTCGTATACACTCTTTTAGTTCTTCTTTCGTTCTCGCCGAAACAAAGTAAATAATATAAAACATAATTATATAATCATTTGTTTGATAAAGCATGAAACAAATGATCAGCCTAGAAGTACCAAGAGCTAGAGTTAAATCATGAGTTAGAGATGCAACCTGTGCGTGCAATTGCAGGAATCATGCCAGAACGTATTGCATGCTCAACAAACAGATCGAACAACATCTGCAATGTCTTCTCAGCAGTTTCTTCATCTCTGCTATATACAGCGTATGCAGTTAACTAGCCAAGACACAGATTTCAAATTGTCATGTGGAGACATTTCTGAAAGAGATGCTACATGATTTCCCACTGAATTTTGAATATGAATAAAAAACTTTTAATACAATAGAGTATAATTTTTCATAGAAATGAAGCCAAGTAGGAAAGGAGAAGACTTACAAATACAACTGATCCTCCAGAGCACTGCAATAAATCAACAGTGCCTGAAATTGGGATCAAAGTTCAAGCAATAAATGTACAGGAAGCTTGTAATAGAAGAAAGTAACAATCAAACGGAAATAAAGGCTGATAAGGCTAATTTCATGCATTGGTTATGGGGTTAAATTCGTTGAATTTCTGAGTCTAACAAAGCTTTTAAGCCAGGTGTGTAGAGGAAATCGCCAGATCCGGGAAGAAATGAAGGAAGTCACCGGCTGAAGGAGATTGGCGAGAAAATGAGTAGAAAAGGAAGAAATTCCCAGACAAAGGAGATTACTAGTGGAGTGCAAAAAAGGGAATTCAAGAAGATTCTAGAAGATCACCTCCACGTCTATAAATAAGAGCACGCAGTATCAGATGCGAGATCTCACTTTTGCTCTTAGCTCATTTTCACACTTCTACACACACTTGGGGGATACCGGAAATTCATGGGGTCGGGATTTGTAGTTTGATCACCGTTGTGTACCATCGTCTCTACGGCAGGCGAAGAAACAATTTACTGCTTTGAGTTTTAATTTCTGCTTTGGAATTCCCCGAGTCTTCGTTGTTCGAAGCTCGACGTTGTTTTGTTGAATCGTTGCTGAATTCTGAATCGTTAGCTATGGAAGTTTATTCTCCGTTTTCATTTTATGTTTGCGTTGATTGTTGTTTTACCTTGGATGCTTTTCGCACTTGATTTTGCTTTGTTGAAGTTGGATCGTGTTGGATCGGTTAAATTGGTTAGATCGGAGTGATCGAAGATGGAATTTGTTGTGGTTTTGTCGTGGATGGCTTGGATCCGGAGCGGATGAAGCATCCGGTGCTACATCAGTTGAATTCTGCATGGTTATGAGTTTTTAGTTGTTGTTTTTAGTTTACCTCGTCTAGCTACTATAGATCTGAGTATTTTCCGGTGAATTGTGTTTTTTCCGACGATCGAATCGTCATATTCTATTCTAATCTGGGTTGTTTTTCTGTTCTCTTTGTGTTTATGCTTGAATCGGTTGAAGATATGAAGATGGATGTTAGTTAAATGCATTGTTAGTTATTTGCAGTTTTTCATCTGTACATTTGCTATTTTAGGAAATGGTCCCCACGGTTTGTTCTTCATCTGTCTAGGCATTTTAGGGAAGTTATTCACTAGGTCTAGTAAATTTCTTCGTTGGAGTGTTGATCTGTTTACATCTCTATTTTCGTCATGCATGCTTTCGTTATGTTTTCCTTTTCTTAGATCTAGCTGTTAGAATAGATCATTTGCATTTCCTGAGTCTAGTAGTTAAATTCTCAACCCAAAGTTGCGTGGCAGCAGCCAAAACCCTTTTCCAAAGTCTCTTAAATTCCTCCTTACGCTTCCATCCCTGTGGGATTCGATTCCTACTTCCTTATACTAGTTTTTAGTATCGTGGGTTGAGAGTTTTGAAACTATAAAAAGATTGTGTGCCCAACGACCGAGGATTTCAAGGATTCCCTGAGTCGGATAAAACTGGACTTTCAAAGGCAATATTTAAAGTACACACATCGATAAAACTGGACTTTCAAAGGCAATATTACATATTTTGCATTCTAAGAGATATCACAAATGATATTAAAATATGAACTATACCCCCTAATGCAGCCAAGTCGGATAAAATACCAGGATTTTGCAATATCATTGCAAAAGAAACCAAAGAATGCCACCAATCCAGAGGTATATAGTGTGGGTCAACGTCTTACATTCACAATCTCAGGGGTAGCTAACTGATGAACAAACTCAGGATTATCCATCAAATCTCTAATCCGAGGGTTGGAATCGAGTACGCTCCTTAGCCTTTGGGTGATGGAGAAAAACTAAGATCCATACAGTAAAGATATATAAGTTTCATATAAAATTGTATCTTACGCAAAGTAAAGAAGGAAAATAGTCCAGTTTGAAGCATAACCTGAATCAGATAATGGGGTTCAACAAGCATAAGACGAATTGTTTCTTGGACCATTTGGTGTACGCGATGCTCAGCGTCTATGATATCTATTATAGACACCGGAAACCTCTCAAGATAAAGTACACCAGTCATGGTGCTTTCAGGTCCAGGACCCCCCCTGCTGTTCAAGTTGTCTATATGTCCTGCTGTAAGTTCGTAAAACACTGTTGATCGCGACTATGGGAGGATTAAAGAAGCGGGGAAGAAAGGGGAAAACAACAAAACTCGACCAAATCTCAATATAATAGAAGTAGCTCGAATAAAATCAGTATTTCGACAATCAACAACTCAAAATGATATTATCTCAACTTATACATTAACTCAAAAGAAACAACATTCAGCGGAAGCATTTCGAGAGCAGAATACTTATTCTGCTGTGTATGAAGACACAACATATTCTGAACATTTGATAAACATTCTTCACTTTTATGCTCAACACCCACCGCGCTCGTCACAGCTCAACCTGCACATTTTTAAAAAGAAATGCAGGGCTGAGTACTTGATACACTCAGTGGACTCATGCCGAAAACATTTTTTAAAAAAAGTATTTATCATGCCACCATTGAGTGACCTTGGGTTTTAACTTTGAAAAAAAAATACCCAAGTCACTAAAATCATTTCCATCGTAAAATTCGACTGCTGTCATTTTCCCATAAATGTCTACCATATCTGATCCATTGATGACAAGGAATGTGGCCACATTCCAAGTCACTAGATCGGCCGACCCAAAAAACGGCTCACAATCCCCATTGGTGTACACTAGCTTGAGTAGGGACTCACTCCCTAGTTAGACCCGAATTCGATTATCCATAGATGGCAAAAGCCACATCAGATAGGTTCCATAGATAAAACAAAACACGGCATGATAAATATTCATATCATTTTCACATAAAAATATACTTAGGGCATTGCCCTTATTTAAAAAGAAAGCCCACCTCGTTCTTTTAAATTCTTCACTTGTCAATCCTTTCTGTTCTCAAATAGCATGCAACAATCACCCTTTTTAAAAGAACATAATATGCAAAAATTAGACTTTAAAGAACAAAACATTTAAATAAAACAATACATGCATCCTACGGATGTTAAGTCTTACCCTGCGATCTTACTTAGGAGATTCCGAAATTTTCCCGTAATCTTAGAACGTCGTATTCATCCATCTATTGACCCCGCCGAAGCTCTCGTCATTCTTGTATTCAAATTCCATTCCAACTCAAATAAACAAGCTGCCTAAGTCTCCTAATTAAATCATTAACCAACTCTTTAATACCTCACGTCTCTCTCTCAACATTCTAATCCAACAACTCTCTGGATCTCAAATTGAAACAAAGGTCAGCCTCTCTCTCTTGAAATCCACCTCTAATCCAGCAATTAAACTCCCCAAATACTCCATCCTGTACTTCCTCACGCCTTTCCCCCTCTCCATCGCTGCTCTGATTTGCTCAACACCACGCCGTCACTGCAGAAATCACAGCGGCGAATTCGCCGACGCCATGGACTCGTCGTCTCTGTCCACCGTTCATCGTCAGGCGCTTAACGCCGCTGCTGTTCGGTGTAATTCTCTGTCATCGTAGCCGCTGTCCATCATGAGCAGCCGTGATTGCTGTTGCTGAGAACAGCCGCTGTTGTTCGGGATTCGTCGAGTGTACAAGCTGTGCCATCGCTGTCCCGATCAGCTTCGCACCGCCGCTGTCACTCCTCCATCTATCATTGCTGCTGAACTAATGTTGCTGCTCCGCCGTCGCTCCATCTCGAGCCCTCTCTCTTTGATCCACCAGCCCCTCGCTGCGACACCGCCGCCGCCGCTGCCTCCTCGGAGTTTCATCAGTGCATTGCTGCTGTCCGTAGGTTGCGAGGCTGCTGATCGGAGTAGGAGTCTTCGCCGGCCAGCCCCGTTGTTGGAGCTTTTGCAGCCTTCTTCTCAACACGGCACCACCGCCGCGCCCTTTCTCTCTTTCCTAACTCTCTCGGTTTTCTTTGGTAGGGTTTTGGAAGAATGATGGCGTTGAAAGAGATATATGAAGTTGATAGATATGTTTGTTGGACATATGGCCGAGATTTGCTCCTTTATTAAAATCTGATTTCTTCTCCTTCTCAAATGTGATAACCGAAAAGTAAGTGGTGAAGTGCTCTAAATTGATTAAATAAAAAGCTTACTTGGTCTTCTCCAAAAATTGGGCTTCAAAAAGAATAGTTTCAAAAAAAGAATTGAGCTTGGAAAAACCAATAAATTGGATAGAGAAAGAATAATTGTTATAGGTCCAAAATGATATATTCTTCCCTTGACAAATGAAACAAAGCCGAAAATTTTTCAGGTGCACAAACGATGTCACTACGAGAACAAATAAAAAGGTAAAAAAAGTCGGGGTGTTACATCTACAGTTTGTTGATACAAGATTGTATGTTCGGTCTCAGAAGATTCACTGGCCTCTGCCTGAAATAAGCCCAATTGGAGAACGAATAAAGTAAGGATTCCATTGGGATCAACATGAGGAAGCAATTGACCTTGATTGTTGTTAACGGTCATTACATACGACACAACCAAATGAAATTGCTGACGTTGACCTCTCTCTCTCTCCCTCCCTCCCTCCCTCCCTCCCTCCCTCTCCCCTTATTCTTTTACCCTTCTACTTTATCTAAGAAAAACATAAACCAATGTCTAACATAACTAAGGAGTCTATGTTGTGTCAGCTTCTATAAAGACGAACAAACTAATACCAATGTCTGATCAAACTAATACCAATGTCTAACAAAACATATCAACCTCTAACAAACATTTAAAAAAAACTAATCAAACTTACTCTAAAAACAAGGCTAATTGCAGAAAAATATTCAAAGAAGATCATTTATCAACGTCTAACATAACTAAGGAGTCTATGTTGTGTCAGCTTCTTTAAAGACGAACAAACTAATACCAATGTCTGATCTGTTTGACACTGGCACTTCATACATAAACCACAAATATGGAATCAAAGAAGCATCTACCATTCTAGCTTGCATGGGTCCACAATATTTTAAATTGAAGATCCCACACCAGGGCAATGAATGTCTAAAAACAAGTGCAGATGCAGAAAACCAATGAGATTTGCATGAACTATATCTAGAAGAATCAAGAGTATATAAGACCAAAAGATATCACCTAACCTAAAGTCATGCAGAATCAAGAACTAGAGTTAAATCAAAAAGATGAAAAGATACTATATGTCAAAAGATAGCCACCTAACCTGAATTTAGAACGGTCCTTGCTGCCCTTGCAGTATTGCCTCCAGAGTCAATCAGAGCTCGGATGTAGGGTTGGGTCGATACGGTATATTGTACCGAAAATCTTGTATCATTATCATATCGAAAATATCGATATGAAAGAATTTATATCGTTACCTTACCGTATCGAAAGTTTCGGTATAGATATTATCTAAGTATCGAAATTTCGGTATATCGTACCGAACTTCGGTATACCGTTCTGAACGGTATATCGAAATTGAATGGATGTCTATTTATGATTTTAAATTTTAATCTTAAAAAAATAAATTATACTCCATCCATCCACAAAAAATAGGACACATTGTGAAATGACACGGGTTTTATTGTGGAACTGGTAAAGTAAGAAAGAAGTAGTGTTAGTGGAATATGAGGTTCACATTAAAAGTAAGAGAGAAGGAAAAAAAGTAAGAGACAAATAGTGTTAGTGGAATGTGAGGTCTATATTATTAGTACGATAGAAGGGAAAAAAGTAAGAGAGAAGTTGTTGAAAACTTTCCTTTTTTAAATGTGCTCTATTTTTGGTGGACAACCAAAAATGGCAAATGTGCTCTATTTTTCGTGGACGGATGGAGTATTATTATTATAATCAGTATTAACGTTATGTATTTATAATTCAATACGTATTGATTTTTGATATATTTCGGTATATCGATATATATCGTATATTCGATATAAAACAGTATACCGCGGTATAAGAAAATTCATATCGTTATCGTATCGAAAACTTACGATACAGTATTGTATCGTACCAAAAATTTTGGTATACCAAAAATTCGATATTTTTCAGTACGATACGATCGATATACCGTTTTTCCGCTATATTTACCCAGCCCTACTCGGATGTATTCTTCGGATGAATAGATACCCAATGTATATAAATCATCCAGTAGAATAGCATATGCATCTTCAGGTTCAACGTGATCAGCATGATACAAAGCACCGGAAGAATCAAGAGCATATATGACCAAAAGATATCCCCTAACCTAAATCTGGGATGGTCCTGAGTCTAAATTGAGCATTGCTTGCCATGACAATCAGAGCTGTGGCAATTACATCAGGTGAAAGGATTCCCAGTTGCCGTAAACTACATGAAATGCATATTTTCGAAGTCCTAATTTATAACTTTCAAGAGTGCGTGTATCATCCATGTTTATTTTTTGGTAGATCATACGTTGATGACTTTCGTGAATTCCACACCGAGGAGCGATACAGAATTTCAATTCACCGACAAACATCTGCAAGGATGAACGCACATCGAAGGTAGACTCTGGAGCTCGTATAATAACATTGATTTCCATGGCGATGATTGTTGTAGTTCTCGATCTCAGCTCTCCCTCTCCATCTCGATCTTTTATTTTTGCACTCTAGAATTCGAACAAAACCGACTTTTATTTATGCACGCTAGAATTCGAATGGAGGGAGTCTGTAATATTGACACGTGGAATGATAGCGTAATGAACACGACATCATATTCAGTACCATACATTTCTTTTGAAATAAATTAAAGTTTATTAACTTAGTTTAGTGAATACAAATTCCATAGTTTAGCGTCTCATCCAAGATGACCAAGTAGAAAACCGCTCAACAATCTTAATATTATACGACCACAAAGTTTATAGTTTGTGTCTAGATCCTTTGGTAAAGACACAACAACCTTAATACTAAACAAACTTACTAAGTACTCCCTTCATTCCAAAGAGGATGACACACTTGGTAGATGACACGAGATTTTAAAAAATGTTGTTTTGTATGTTAAGTGGTGAGAGAAAACATAATTTTATAATTGATGTGAGAGGAAACTTTTTTCAAAGTAGAAAATGTGATATCATTTGTGGAACAAACTAAAAAGGAAAGTGTGACATCTACTATGGAACGAACCGATTACAATATAACAATAATCAGTATTCCCATAATAAATGACCTGCATGAAGTGATGATATGTGGAGTAAATAAATAGGTAAAAAATACTTCCTCCGTATTTTAAAAATAGCAACTCTTTCCATTTTAGTCCGTTCCTTAAAATTAACAATTTCCAAACTTTCTATTTTAGGAAATCTTTACACTCCTATATATCAATTTATATACCACTTAAACCTACCTAATAAAATGGACCCCATAATCCACTAACGTTAATTTCATTACTTTTTTTTCTCTCTCTCTTACTTTACCAAATTATGCATTAAAACTCATGTCATTTCAAATGTTTCTATTTTTAAAAAGTGGAGGGAGTAATTCGTAATCTAAAATCTAAATTTTTATTAACAATATTTACTCCATATAGCAACACGAACCAAAGAATTTTCAGCTAATTAATACAAATTGTAAATACTTAAAAAAAATCAATATAAAGGATAATCCTCTAGTCATAATCCAAAAAAAAAAGTTTTCTATTCAAAACAAAGTTTAAGACATTTGTAATTTACGAGAAGAAATAAAAATTATCCACAAAGCTTACATTTAAATATACATAAATTTAAGACCACAAAATGGAAATTTTGTTTTATTAAAAAGTCGAAAAAGTACCACGCTCAATATTAAAAAATAGAATTTCAACGGTTACATGACCGAAGTGAGTTAGAGAAAGAGATTGGAAGGAATGAGGAATGACAAATATGGTGTATTTATAAGGGGAAAAATAGGAATAAAAATATAATAAAATGAATAAAAGATTAGAAAACTATAGGGCTATAGGCCAGCTGCCCATAATCATAATGGCATACTACAGTCCGGATTATACATAGGGCGATTATGGGAGCGAAGTTTAGGGTGGCCATCCGCAATGACGAACTATAGTCCAAGCAATAGTCCACCCCATTGAAGAAGGAATAAAGTAAGGAATCCATTGGGATCAACATGAGGAAGCGATTGACCTTAATTGTTGTTAACGGTCATTACATACGACACAATGATACGCTCGGATTTTGCACGGTTTTAAGGCCATTATTTGGCCCGTTTTTAAGGTCAAAGTTGCATTACATGTCCATTATTTGCATATTCTATCTATTTTGGTATTTTGACATGTTTTGTGAGAAATGTGCATATTTGAGCCAAAAAAGGAAGTTAAAATGCGAAGTAAGAATCTGGAGCTTCTCCGGCGACCACGGCAACACTTCCGACGACCGCCGGCACTTAGCGGAGACAAAGACACGCCCGGCTACCGCCGGGAAGTGCGTGGCGACCGCCACAAGGAGTCAGAAGCTACTGGACTGCGCGCGGCGACCGCCGGCCAAGGTGCGGCGGCCCGCCACAGAAACACGGCGCGCGACAGCTGTCTTCAAACTCAATTTTCCGGCGATCCTGAAGTCCGATCGGAGCGTTCTACACACCATTCTCTTCGTCTTGAAAAGAGCTTCAATATGGTTCGAGAATTAACTCAATCAAAGTTCTGTGGAGAGAGTTATGGCCGTTCTACCAAAGTCGCGCAAAGCTACCAACTGAAGTCTATGCGGTAATTTGAAGAAGGAAAGAAGATATTACCTTGTGAAGCCAAATCTTTTCCTTCTACTATGGGGAACGAAAATTACATATTTCCTAAGGCTTGGAGGACACTTATTACCAAATTTAAATCCTTCTAAAGCCTATATATACCCCATAACCTCATTCATAGAATTCAACCATTCCTTAGCCCCAAAAGGGGAGCTTTTCATAGCTCCTCCTCCAACCTTAATCTTTCATCATCTTTTTGCGAATTACTTCCATAGCATAAATTTAAGAGTTCTTCATTGTGCAAAGGGTTGCGGAAAGAAGCAAGAACATCAAGAACGACAAGGATTCAACCTACGGGTTTTATTTGTTTTAGTTTTATGTTCCAATTGTTTTCACTCCAATCTATGTTTTTAGCTTATTCAATTAGGGTAGTGATAAAATGCAAACCCATATATTGTACAAACTCCAAACTTTTTCAACACAATATCAACATAATGTCAACACAGTATAAAATTTCAAGATTCTGATATCAACACAATTTCAATACAATTTCAATACAATTTCAACACAACATCAACCGTTGATATTGTGTTGACATTTTTTGTTGCTATTATTTCATGATCTGTTGATATTTTCTAACGGTCCAGATCATAGTTTGGAATTTGTACAATATTTAGAGTTTGCATTTGATCACGTCCCTATTCAATTATGTCTAACTAAATTCATAGAATTCTTTGGATGTGTTAGTAACGACCTTGGTTATACAAATTTCTTTTTCTATCTAATATCCGTTTTGTTTTTACTTTATTTCTTCCCTAAGTAGTTTTGATGCTGCATGACTGAGTGACACAATCGTGTATGATTTAATATAACTTGCTTCATAACTGTGACAGAGTTCTAGCGAGTTAGATTCACTTAGTAGACACTACAGTTAGCTTCCTTTAAAACGGCACTGTTAATTGAGAGAGAGTGGATCTCTCTCTCTCTCACACACACATTAGAAATCTACAAACACATTTTGGAAAGGACCTTAACACCATAATTGACGTCAAAACTTGATTTTGAAGACTTAAATTGATTTCTTTGCCAGTGTATTCAAGAATTTATTTTTTGATCTTCCATTGAACTTGTGTTGAAATTATTGTAAATTTTGTTGATATGTCATGGCGCTGGCTGATCCTATGTTTACATTTGTTGACACAAAATACAACATCAGCAAAACAAAAGAATCAACACAATTTCAATACAAAAATTCAACAGATTTCAGAATTCAACAAAAAATCAACACGCTGGAGTCATCAGGATTCAAACAATGGACACAAATTCAACAAATTTTTTTTCATAAATCAACACAGCGAGAACGATGATTTCAACAAAGAATTCATGCAATTTTTCAACGTAATCAAAGGCAAAAAAATCAACACGATTTCAACACAATACAAAATAAGATAAAATCAACGCAATTTCAACGTAAAATACAGAATAAGCATAGAATCAGCGCAATTTCAACACAAAATACAAAATCAACAAGAATCAACGCAATTTCAATACTAAAATATATTCATATTATCCACTTCTTCATTCTTCTTAACTATTTTGATAAAAAAGTTCGAAAGGATAAATAGTACTTATGAAGTTGAGTGAAAAGATGCATCTCACATTCTCACTATCTCTGTCCAACTGTGGAGTATCTAACAGTACAAAACAAATGAATTGACATAGAAAGTATTAAAATCTTATCATAAGTCTTATCGTACACCATGTCTGTTAAAACATGCATAAGAACACATTAAAACATGTTTGATCATACAGGACCAAAACCGAATACAGCACATTGCATTAATCTTAATCTTAATAGTACAAGAGTTAAAAAAAAATTTAGCAAATCAATAGAATGGTTGACTCTACAAAACGTAGCTTAAAATAAGATTTAATGGACACTTTATAGACAGATAATCAAAACACTACTAAAATAGCTTGACTGCTAAATTTTGCGTAAGGTCATACCATAAATTTATCTCTAAATTTTTATTATCAAATTGATACTCTTCCCAGGGACTCGTACTCGTACAGCACTAAATAAAATTTACAGTTATCAACACATAGTAACTGGGCATATAGATTAACTAAAGAATATTAGTGATTATACTTTTTTATTTTCTAGAGACTGGTAATGATATTTTTCCACCTAAAATGCAAAACAACTAGTAGTAAATTTTTAATTAATAGGAGTACATGGCTTGCAAAAGAATGATGCAATGGCGCAGCAACAAGCAAAAGAATAAAAGCAGTAAAGCAATTATAAAAAAAAAAACCGGAAAACTGTGATAAGATTAAGGTCTTAGCATTAATAAAATTTCGGGTCTATTATCATAGGAAAGTAAAATAATCGAATCTCAAAATCAATCGCCGCCGGCCTTATTGTAGACATAGGTAAGGCCGCACTTACCGCAGTAATGGCGGTCAAAATGATTGGCCATGAAGGTTCCAGCACCGCACTCGGCGTTGGGGCACTCCTTCCTGAGGCGCTGCACCTTGCCGGAGTCGTCGACCTTGTAGAACTGAAGCACGGCGAGCTTCACCTTCTTGTGCTTGTGCTTGATCTTCTTCGGTTTGGTGTAGGTCTTCTTCTTGCGCTTCTTAGCGCCACCACGGAGGCGGAGGACGAGGTGGAGCGTCGACTCCTTCTGGATGTTGTAGTCGGCGAGGGTGCGGCCATCTTCGAGCTGCTTGCCGGCGAAGATGAGGCGCTGCTGGTCCGGCGGGATGCCTTCCTTGTCCTGGATCTTGGCCTTGACGTTGTCGATGGTGTCGGACGACTCCACCTCCAGGGTGATCGTCTTCCCCGTTAGGGTTTTCACGAAGATCTGCATCTTCGCGACCGCCGCAGATAAGCTAGGGTTTTGCGAAATCGAGATTGTGATTAGTGATGAATGAATTGGGTGTGTTGAAAGTTGAAACGGCTCCCTTTATATACGAGGGCCCAGGTCTATATTGGGCCTTTGGACTACCCATTATCTCAATTTTGAATTAACAAAATATTTTCTTCACTATTTATTTCGATAAATTATTTTATTTTTCCGCGAAAATATATTCGTTTTGATTTGACGAAGAGAAAGTGTTCAACTATGAGGATGAACAGACGAGCAAAATTTTGGAAATTGAAACTCTATGAATTTCTTCGGTCATCATCTATGCGTATTTCTCTTGTTTCCGTCACTTCTATTATCCGTTCGATCAAATTTCTGTGTATAAAAATTGACTCATTTTGATGAAAGATAGCCGGATGCCGGATGCCGGATGCCTCGCCGGAGGAGTACTCCTCGGCCAATGCTCCTCTGTATCACAGTTTTTTCTTCTTCAGGCAGCTCCGTGATTAGTCCTTGAAGTTTGTTTTAGGAACTGGTGGGGAAGAGGCTTCTTTGTTTGCCATGGTTATTTTTAAAATGTACACTCCTGTTTTTGTGGATTGAGTGATATATCATTGAAATATATTAGGTATGAGAAGTACTCACAGAATAAAGGTTGGAGTTTTGAAGTTCTTGGTGTGGCAGAATCTGACGTAAAAAGTTATAAGGTTGGTTGAGTATCCTTTAGATAACATGCAATCTGCTACTGCGTTTCATATTTTCAGCCTCACACGCTATCGTTTTTTTTAATGCTTAATGATTCACAGAGTGCAGGCTTTTCATACTCTAAATCTATCTGCATTTTGATTTCTTTGTCTTCTGTATGAATATCTTCTCTTAGAGCGAGTTCATTCCGGTGCCGTATCTGTTGTTATTCTTCCTCCAACTCCACCCGATTTAAAGTTATGCTCCCACTTTCGATATAAGTGTTAGAAAAGCATATTAAAAATGGCAATTTGCTCGATTATTAATGGCAAGTATTTTGAGGCTGCATTCATTTTAATCATAGTTATCTGAGGAGTTTGAAACTTCTGCAGGTTGATGTCCAAATCTGGAATGAAGTGATACGTACAGGTTGGGTGGTGCAGGTGGTCGGAGTGTAAACACCATTGATAGTGCCGTCATGATCACTCATATGCCATAATTCCAACTGGGTTAATGGGTGCCATACAGGATGGGCGCTCCCAACATCAGGCACCAATCTTCTTACAGTTTCTAATTCTTCTGTTTCAATGCAAGAGATTTCCTAATATATAACCCAGCAGTAATTGTACCATCCATTTTCATCAGTGTTTCATTGTCCGTTGTTAATAATTTTTTGTCTAATAGTATTTGTTAGTTGTTTGATGAAACATTATTAAACGAACAACTGAGCATTTGTTCATCTAATAAGACAGTCCATTCTTACATGTTAAATTTGTATAAATGGCATGATAATATAGACTACTTGTTGTTTGTGCTACCCCTTTACGTGTTTTATGACTAGTTTGCTGTACAAACCATATTATGCTTTTGGAAGGAATACTCATGTACACCTGTATTCCCTTATTTCGGAAAACTCTGTCTTCTGTAAAAGAATTTTGTCCATTTACTTGCTTCGACTTTTAAGTTTTAGGCCAATTTGAGTAGCAAAGTTCTATGAAATTTCAAGTTTAGAAGCACAAATTTTCTGGACTTCTTTTCAAAGTGGAACTGATCTATTTGGGAAATGCTTGCTAATTCACGAAATATAATTATCCAATCCATTCAAATATGTACAGCCTATTCTCTCGGAAAAAAGAAAATTATGTTTTATCTTATATACTGAACCAAAATACTAATGGTTCATTTTTCTTATATAAGCTTCTGTTTCAAAATTCATAAATATTTTAGACAGGTTCTATGTTAAGCATGATTAATTTATGAAAATCATTGCATGCAACCATATTTGTTTCATGCATCTTGATTACTTGAGTAAGATTTTCCCATTTTCTTGATTGTTCCATCAGAACAAGGATTATTGTGTTCGAAGTTATATGAGCTGGAAAGGACTCGGCTTGATGCCAATCATTCAAAACTTAGAACAAAGCAGGTAATGGTCTTCAAGTTGAAGCCTTTTACTTTGGAGTATTGGCCTATTGGCTATTGGTAGAAGATCATTACACATATTTTTTAAAGTGTTTTCCTGTACTCAACAGATCGGTAGTGGGGACAGATCAGATCATCAGAACACATCCGTACATATAATTTCCCTCAAGGTCGTGTAACTGATCATCGAGTTGGCATCACTAGTCACTCTATAGATGAGATATTGGAGGCTAGGATACATTTGCTGACGCTCTTATCTTGCAACAAGAAAGGAATGCTTTTGCCTCTTTCACTTCAACTTACTGTCCGAAGAGTTTAAACTCTTTTAAACTGGCTTTTACTTCCTAGCATTTACAGCTGCAGATATGCTCCTACAGTCCTATTCTCCATCCATTTTCTGCACTAACCAAAGATCTCTGTTTTGGCCCCCACTGTTTCTTCGAGGAGGTTGATGCAGCTGCTGAATCTTGTATTCTACTAAGAATCGATCGCAGTAACTAGACATCAGTAACTTAGGTTAGTTGGTCTGAGATTGCAATTTGGCAACCCCCTGCTATTAGTTATTGATGGTTTTGCTATGTTTCACTGATGGTTTCAAGGCCAAACAGTTAGCTAGACATATACTAGAATATCAATAACAGTTGTTGTTTGTGGGGCTGAAAGCAGGAAAATGCCAAGCATAATTATAATGAGGAAAATCAAGCTTTTTGTTAAATAATGTGATGCGCAGTGCTAACATTTTTGTTGCTCTGCTATGGTACATTATGTTAATCAAGTTAGAATAACATCAAAGTCACTGAGAGACCATTCAGCCACTTCATCTTGATCACTAACAAATATCTCTGTCCCCACATCAAGAGAGGTCCATATTCTTCTTGCAGGAGCAGTATCTGGATCCTGGTAGAAGTAAAGCCTGCTGGAAAGGCCACCAACGTCGAGCTCCCAGGTACGCCCGTCTCCCACCCACCCTTCACCCTGCTTGGTAGGGTATCCGTACTCCTCCCAGATGGGATGAGGAAGCAACTGCACCAGCTCCTGCGCCTGCGGATTACTATAGGGATCACATGTGCTGTATGGCTTCTCGGCATGCTTTGCATTTCCCGGGGCACAGTAATAGTGATAGGCTCTGTAAGGGAAGTTGTCCGTGTCGTTTCTGAGTATCTTGGTGTCGTCCGGAGTGATGTGGTAGGGGGGGCAGTTGGCGATATTGGTGGGGCTGCACCACGCCTGAGTTACTGGGTTGATGATCATCTCCGAGTATCGAGTGACATCGGTCCGCACATCACCGTCGCAGGGTGCGCCGTTGTTTTTCCAGCAGCTCCCTATGTCCATCAAGTAGAACTGGCTCTTCGGACCTCCCCCTTTCTTGATGTCCAAACTCAGCTTCACCTTAAAATTAGGAGACTCCGGCAGCTGCAACAATCACAAGGTTCTAAATCAATGCATGTCCCTACTTAATATTCTTCTTTGCATATTATCATTATCTCAAACGGAATTTATTGTGATAAATACACTTACCTACCTACCTACTTACCTAACTGTCTCATTACTGATAGAGAAAAAAAAACATGAAAATCTTACAATTTTGAGCATTCCTCGAGTGTCGTAGTGGTAGCCCCCGGAATAACCTGTAGTTGCGTCAGCTCTCAAGTAAAGCATAAGCCATGGATACTTTTTAGAAGTCACGAGCTTATGTTTGAAAACCCAACTCCCACTCCCAACTTTCTTCTCCCACACAACTTGGTAATACGAAGAATGTTTGCCGGTGGAAGTGTCATAACTGCCGTAGAAGCCTCCCCTCATCAAGGTGCCATCGTTGTACAACCTCGTAGGCTGGTGGTACAGGCTCGGCTGATTCATACATCCCTTCCCAAAACACGGGAATCTCCTGGGGCGAAATGGCGGAGCCTTTTTCCCATTCTCGGGGCACAGGCCTGATCTAGTATCGTAGTTGCCATTCTTGAGCATTACCATCCAAAACTGCCAGGGCTTGGGGGTGTCGGAGACTTGGCATAAGGAGCCGAGATAGAGCTCCTTCTCGGCCGCATAGAGGTCCGGGTGGTTGAGAGCCTTGTGGCTCAGACCCGGGAATGGAGTTCCAACCCCTAGCCTGTTGTCAGCTTCGGACACCTCGTGGATTATGGAGCCGCTGCCTTGAGTGAGATGGAAGCAGTCGGCGGCTCGGGGGCTTCCCATGCCGGGGGCTTCGGTGCCAACCTCATTGCAGAAGTTCCAAGCCTCAAACGCCACCCGCAACCCGTCTCTCCGCATTCCACCATCTCCCACCGCCGAAGTATCGCTGCCGGCAGCTGATGCAATGCTGATAGTGAAAAATACTAGTGTGATGGTGATGGTAATGGTGATGGAGATGGTGTGTAATAAATGCAGCGGCATTGCCAAGGTTTTGAAGTAGTAATTGATTATGAATAGTAGGATAGGAGTGTATAAATAAAAGATGGTGAGATTTGAGAAGGAGAAGTAAATGTGGAGTGGAGCAGCAGCTCTGTCCTCAGTGTGAAGCCCCACCATTTTAATACTAGTATTGAGTTCTGCCTACTACTTTCACTTTTTTGATGATTCCTAATTGTACACTGGTTTTTAGAACATTGTTTATCTCCCTTGCTGTGTGTCTCTCTCTCTACGTTTCTTTGTTAGTTTTCCAGTCATCCACGTTCCATATTTGATAGTACTATCTTAATTCATTTGGTGTGAAAGATTATATCTTATTATTGGATATGTATATTATGTTTTGTTCAAGAGATTGAGTCTCACAACAACTTCAGAGAAATTCAATCTAACTAAATACTATTAGTTTCACATGTTCTTAATAAATACTCCATTGGTCTCATGCTACTTGCACATTTCATTTTCAGACTGTACCAAACTATTTGCATTATTTCTATTTTAAATAAAAAATTATGATATTTAATTAAGATTTTAGAGTTAGATAGGGTGTCCCTTATTAAGTGTTGTCTTATTACATTTAAAATTCTAATTTAATTATACTAGTTATTCATGTTTAAATTTATGTTGTCAAAATAAAAAGTGCGAGTAGCATGGGACGGAGGGAGTACTATACTACTACTCTACAAGAAATTCAAAGAAAAATAAATGAAAAATATTGATAAAATATGTGTTCAACTTTTATAATATACTGTATGAACATAAAATAATATTCTTGCGTTTCATATCACAGTATATTATGTTATGCTTTTAAGCTCCAACTACACTACTACAGGATGGAGTCATGGAGGGATTATGAATTAAGGAAGGTTAGTTCAGCATTAGTTATCTACACGTTGTGTGGCGGTATAAAATATGGGTATATTCTTCTTGTCCAAAATAATAATACCACTTATTTTCTTAGAAGATTTGTACTGCTTCTATAATGAAGATCAGATGAAGGACAACATGTTAATTTGTACATCCACTAAGCACAAAGTGAATAATGTGGACTGCTCTCTAGTTGACTTCATTAGCCAAATATGCAAGTGTTAGATATAATTACATTCTTAAGTAGTTCGACAAAAGATGACTACATCTAATCCTTTACCAATGAAATCCGGCTCTCTAACACTAGGTTAGTCGTATGGAACATGTAATTGTGTCATTGGCAAAGCCTAGAGGTGGAGTCCAAAAGAGTATAAAAACAAAAAGATAAAATAAAGCCTTAAACTTACTCTATAAAGTCTTGTGATGAAAGGGCCCATGTAGTAGTAGATGATTGGTCAACGAATATTTTTTGGCCCGATTTTCTATATGGGCTCAGCCATTCATTACCACTACGAAAGATGAGTTTTTTTTTTCTTTCAAAATGTGTATTATAGTGTTGAGTCGAATTCTTTTTTAAAATGTTCTTTTAGTAGTTGAATTATTTTTTATGTCAAAAACTTAATATATTTAATTTATTTTATTATCTCTTATTTTATTTGTATAGTAATATTTTATTTTATCACCTACTATTTCCTTACTCCCTCCATCTTCAAAGAATATACACTTTGGGTTCAGCATGGATTTTAATGTAAAATTAGTAAAATAAGAGAGAGGTAAAGAGAAAAAGTAATTAAAATATTAATAGTGGGGATGAGTCCCACCTCATTACAGAGAAAAATTGAAAAATATGTATTCTTGTGAGACAGACTAAAAAGAAAAGAATGTATATTCTTGTGGGACGTATGGAGTACTATTTATCTATTTTATTCTTCTTCTTACATTATTCTCACTAAACTTAATTTACTAAGTACTTTTTATTAAAATTTAGTGTAAAAAATAAATGTCTCAATGCTATAGAATGGATCACTACAAAAAAAAAATCATTAAGGATATTTTCTAATACAATTAAGGACGTTTTAGAAAATGTCTTTTTCGTTAGTGTCCTAGATAAAATTAGAGGTCGCAGAAGCGTCCTTAAAAAGTAAAGGACTAAGTTAATTTGTCCGTAATTTAGGAACACTTTCTTTTGCGTTTAAATTGTTATTATTTTTTTAAAAATTTAAACACAACTAATTGCTTCTCGATTTTTACGTCCTTAAAAAATACTTAAGTATTTTGTGGTGGATGAAATAATAGACTACTATTTCATAATAAGATATAAGTAAATTAATAGAACTGTGTGATCTATTTATTAAAAGTTATACAATTGAATTTAATATTTAATGATTATACCCCAAAATTACAGTAAAAGTTGTACAATTGAATTGCATAATTAAAGATTATGTAAAGGTTCGTACAAATGAATTGAATATTTCATGATTATATCCCAATTACAAAATGAAAAATGGAAATAGTTGGTAGTTGCATATAGTCCATTCATAGGACATCTTATCTGCCAAGTCAAGTTATGCATAAGGGCAGAAATTTTGAATCCACACACCATAGTTTTCCCTGTGCAATGAAGCCAAGTTGCAAAAATTCTAACGATACCAACTTAGTAAAAATCAAACAAAAAATAGAATTGAAAGTCATAGTACACCCAAAAATGGGACAATTGATCTCAACCTTTCCATTCAGCTATGTGAAATTTTGATGCTCTGAGGAATGAACTCAAAAGAGTATACTCCATCCGTCTCCGATTAAGAGTCACACTTTGACCGGGCACGAGTATTAAGAAATGTAAAGAAAAATTGATTGAAAAAGTTAGTGGAATGTGAGACCTATTTTTTTTATATTGGTTTTATAATAAAATGTGAGTGAATTGAGTTAGTGGAATGTTGAATCTACTTAATATTTATGGTAAAAATGAAGTGCGACTCTTAATTGGGGACGGACCGAAATGGAAAAGTGTGACTCTTAATCGGGGACAGAGAGAGTATATCAATTGGGCAGTTTTTATATGGAGTATACATTTATTTTTCTTCTACTTTCCAATACTGTAATAAGTAATAACTGAGAGTCTGAGACAGCCATGGACTTCGTTTATAAAACGAGAGATATTAATTGGGTATTTATAGAAACATTATCCACACGTTTTGTGGCTCAACACAAATCATTGCTACTAACTTGTATCTTTCACCTTTCTTAAAAAAGGTTGTCGTACTTCTTCTGCAGTGAAAAAGAAAAACAGATTGACTATAAATAAATAGAGTCAATAAATTAAGCATCAAATTATCTGAGAAAATTAAGTGCTATATATCGAGGTATTTAGAGTTTTAGAGATGAAGGAAATGGGGTTTAATTTCATTCCGAGGACACATGTAATTTCCATTATTTATTTTGTAAGGCCTATTCCTAGATCATTATATCCCCTTTTCATAGTGATTCATACCCTTTTCTTTTTTATTAAATTATGTTATTCTTCCTGCTACAGCTACACGATTCCCGTTTCCCATGATGAAGTTTTTTGTTAAAATGGAGATAGCCTAAAAAACAAATCACCGAAAAATTAAAGTTTGGACTATATTATTTGTGTATTTAAAAAGGAAAGTAAGACTAAACCACTGTTCTAAAATAGAAAGCACGGGTTGTAAGTAATGATAAATCATCTACAATAAGAGCATCCGCAATGGTGCTTAGGCCAGCCATAGGCCAGCAATAGGCCAGTCATTCTCTCCCCTGTCACGTTAGCAACACTAAAAAATCCACCTGCCACATCAGATTTAGGCCAACCGCAATAAAAATAATTCAAAATATACTACATTTACGGAATTAAAATTATGATTAAATTACGGAATTAAATTTACGACACATATACGGGAAAATTCATTAATTTTATTCAAATAAAAAAAAGTACATTAACTAAAAATCATAAAAATAACATAATAAAAAAAAATCCGGGCTTCCACACACGAGCCACCTTGAATCTGTTATAGTTTGCCGCTAGCCGAACGGGGGTCCCGACGGTATGACATGTTTCTGTTTTAGGTCTTAATTTTGTATTGGGCTAGTTGTTGTTGTCCATCGCTAGATTTTGCTCTTATACAGAAATTTAGAGATAGAGAAAATCGCGTTTATATAGTTTTTCAAAAATTAAAAAAAAAATTGAAATTTTTTTTCTAAAAGAATTAAAAAAAAATAAAAAAATGAATTAAAAAAAAAAACAAAATTCGGCGCTGGCCGACGCCGATCGGCTCGCCGATTTCGCTCTCGCCGACAGCAATGGTTCGGCTAGCCGATCGGCCAGCGCGACGAATCGGCTAGCCGGTCGCTATAAAATATTCCTGGATTCAAATAAATGAAAATTTTCGCTTTTATGAGATTTGAATTCAAAATCACGAAGTTATTCAATAAAGTGGTGAATTCATTAAATCTTCATAATCAAATAATTAATAATAGTAATTTATAATTTTAACATTTTTCCAATCCCGCATTAGTGCACGCACACGATAAGTGGCGTGCAGTGTCAATAAATATACAGTACGGTGTTGTTCAATTGTCGTGATTAATTATCAGTGGCGACTTTTGACTGATTATTACTCCCTCCGTCCACGAATAAGAGTCCCGTTTTTCTATTTTGGTCCGTCTACGAATAAGAGTCTCGGTTCATAATTACCATAAATGGTAAAGAGACCCCACATTCCACTAACTCATTCCACTCACATATCATTTAAACTAATATATACAAGTGAGACTCATATTCCACTAACTTTCTTCCACCCACTTTTCTTAATATTTCTTAAAACCCGCGCCATTTAGAAATGAGACTCTTAATCGTGGACGGAGGGATAACATGATTATTCATCTAGAATTAAGTTGAGTGATTTAATCTCATGAACCAAACATACTGCATTTAATCCAGATGTATAATTTTGCAAACCGAACCACTCCTAGTACTAATAGTACTATTTTGTTGATGTCGCTGTACTTGTGATCACAACATTCAAAATATTGTTTTTGAAGTAGACTTTCTTTGTTGAGAAGTAGACTTTTCAAGATTTGAACAATAGACAATTCCCATTTTAAGCAATATGAAAGTTGGTCTGTTGGTCATACCTTTCTCTTGAGGGCTAAGCAAATACTCCTACATGTTTTACTTATGACTTAAAAGACAAAGAAGGTTATGCAATTATGAATTTTTAGTAAAGAGAAATTTTTAACAAGGCCAATATTCCACGGCACGTAAATTTAGATTGGACTCAAATCTAATATTCCAGTATTTGATTTTGTACACCAATCCTTGTATTTTCTCAGCTGATGTCAGCTGATCACATTTTATTATTATTAAATGTATATTATGAAGATAGCTTTCTTTCTTTCTTTCTTTTTCATCTTCTAGAAACGCATCATAGTTAAATTCACGGACAAAAAACCCTCAACCTATCTCGTGAACTTTATTTTGCTTGCATTTTTTGCTGCAGGGGAACAGAACCCCACCGTTATTACTTTATTAATCCCGATCCTAATTATATAGCTTTTGACTTATTGCAACAAAACCAACCACCAATTTGGAAAAGCGGAATTACTGAATTAGATTTATGTTGACTATGTACAAGCAATCACCTGAAAAGTATGTATCAAAACATAATTAATGTTCAAATAACTCTAGATGATGCCAAATAATCAAATTCTAAAAGTCTTGATATTCAATGGACCTGTACCTGCATCACGCCTCCAAGATTTGAAGCTGAATATTAATAAAGGGCCGTGCTCATCAAGAATTCTTGCTCAATAAGTCTTGCAGCTCTTTACACACACTATATATATTTGTGTGTGTTTTTGGTTGAAATAAAAAAGTCAGTTAGTTAAAGTGCAATATATACAAGTGTTAGTAAGTGTAGACATCAGAGATTGAAATGGAAAGAGAAGAGACGCCGTCTGCGGCGGCGGTGGAAAAGGAAGGGCAGACGGAAGGCAGAACGGTGCCGTTTCACCGGCTGTTCGCCTTTGCTGATCCTGTGGATCAAGTGTTGATGATAGTTGGTTCAGTGGGTGCCGTTGGGAATGGAGTGTGTATGCCTCTTATGACAATCCTTTTCGGGGATCTCATCGACTCTTTCGGCGAAAACCAAAACAACGATGTTGTTTCCGTTGTCTCAAAGGTATCTAAATCTCATCATATTCATTCTCAACCTACTTGTTTATGGCAGCTTCATGATATTGTGCTTTCATCACTTGTATCTTACATTTTCGTGTTGCATTTCGCGTCTTAGGTTGCGCTAAAGTTTGTGTATTTGGCTATGGGATGTGGCGTGGCGGCATTTCTTCGTAAGTTTTACCTTATAGCCATCTTAATTGATATATTGTTGAATTTGAACATACTTAACTTTGAATGATCTACAGAGGTGGCTTGTTGGATGATTACCGGAGAAAGGCAGGCTGCAAGAATTAGGAGTCTATATTTGTCAACAATTTTGAGGCAAGATGTTGCTTTCTTTGATAAAGAAAGCAATACCGGGGAAGTGGTTGGAAGAATGTCTGGTGACACTGTGCTTATTCAAGACGCCATGGGTGAGAAGGTACCTTCTTTCTCTCACCTCTCTTTGTTTCTGCTTCTTTTTCCTATGATTTCAAGAGAGAGAAGATTACATGTTGTATATGCATCCTCTTGCAGGTTGGCAAGTTCATTCAACTAGTATCAACATTTGTGGGAGGATTTGTGATCGCGTTTATCAAAGGATGGCTTCTCACGCTCGTCATGCTATCATCCATTCCTCTAATGGTGATATCAGGAGGTGTCATGTCGCTACTCTTGTCGAAGATGGCGTCTCGTGGCCAAGAAGCGTATGCTAAGGCTGCAACTCTAGTTGAACAGACGATTGGCTCGATCAGAACGGTCTCGTCCTTATTAACAATCTTTTGTTTCCACATTATAGTATTTTTAAACAGAATACATACTGACATATGTGTCTATGATTCTGTTTAGGTTGCGTCGTTTACTGGGGAGAAGCAAGCTGTGGCTGACTATGACAAGTCCCTCATCAAGGCTTACAAATCAGGGGTGCACGAAGGGCTAGCGAGTGGGCTGGGGCTCGGATCAGTCATGTTCATTATATTCTGCAGTTATGCTCTGGCTATCTGGTTTGGAGGCAAGATGATCTTGGAGAAGGGATACACTGGTGGTGAGGTGATCAACGTGATCACCGCCGTGCTTACTGGTTCAATGTGAGTACATATACTATTGATGTTGTTGTTGCTGCACTTTATATTATATATTGATGTTGTATGTTGTGTAGGTCTCTTGGACAAGCATCACCTTGCATGTCGGCATTTGCTGCGGGGCGAGCAGCAGCGTACAAGATGTTTGAGACGATAAAGAGGAAGCCCGAGATAGATGCATACGACACAAGTGGGGAGATGCCAGAAGACATCCGTGGGAATATAGAGTTTAGAGACATGCATTTCAGCTATCCGGCTAGGCCTAATGAGCAGATATTCAGAGGCTTAAATCTGTCGATTTCGAGTGGTCTGACAGTGGCTCTGGTTGGGCAAAGTGGAAGTGGGAAATCAACTGTGATAAGTTTGATAGAGAGGTTTTATGACCCTCAACATGGTGAAGTTTTGATTGATGGCATCAATCTGAAGCAATTCCAGCTTAAATGGATTAGGTCCAAAATAGGGCTTGTGAGTCAAGAGCCTGTGCTTTTCACAGCTAGTATTAAAGATAATATTGCATATGGTAAGGATGGTGCAACAATTGAGGAAATCAGGGCAGCAGCAGAACAAGCCAATGCTGCTAAATTCATTGATAAATTGCCCCAGGCAACAACCATGACCTCTTTCTTTTCTTTCCCTAATTCATTTTGAACAAACTAATACTAATACAAGATGACTTTGTTTTCTGCAGGGACTTGATACCATGGTAGGTGAACACGGAACTCAGCTTTCGGGTGGACAGAAACAACGAGTAGCCATAGCTAGAGCGATCTTGAAGGATCCAAGGATTCTACTGTTGGATGAGGCTACAAGTGCACTAGATGCAGAATCAGAAAGAGTAGTGCAGGAGGCATTAGACCGAATAATGGTGAACAGAACAACTGTAATTGTTGCACATCGGTTGAGCACAATTAGGAATGCCAATATGATCGTTGTCATTCACCAAGGCAAGGTGGTTGAAAAAGGTACTACTATCTCTCTCTTTACTCTTTTATCTCAACTTGTACGGTAAACAAGACATTTCCTTTGCAAGAGAAGACTAATTTGATTGTAACTGCAGGGACACATTCTGAACTATTGGAAGATCCTGAAGGTGCGTATTCTCAGCTCATACGCCTGCAGGAAGTAAACAGAGACACATCAGAGCATGTCAAAGGCAAAGAAAGATCAGAAACAAGTGTGGATTTGGAGAGATCGCAGTCAAGTCGAAGGATGTCACTCACACGTTCCATGAGTCGGGGCTCATCTAGCAGCCGTCACCACTCATTGCCATTCACAATTGGCCTACCTGCAACAACACTAAACGTCTCTGAATCTGCACTAGAGAAATCAGATCACGAATCATCTGAAATGCCTCCGAAGGTCCCTCTCCGCCGCCTTGCCAATCTCAACAAGCCAGAAACACCAGTGCTCATAGCAGGAGCCGTCTTCGCCATAATAAATGGCTCTATATTGCCAATCTTCGGCATACTAATATCTAGCGTGATCGAATCCTTCTTCGAGCCCCCAAGTGAGTTGCGCAAAGACACAAAGTTTTGGGCCATCATATTCATGGTGCTCGGGGTGGTGTCTCTGATAGCATATCCAGCGAGGACGTATCTCTTTGGCGTGGCGGGAAACAAGCTGATCAGAAGGATTAGGCTGATGTGCTTCGAGAAGGTGGTGAATATGGAGGTGGGGTGGTTCGATGAGGGAGAGCACTCAAGTGGGATCATCGGAGCGAGGCTGTCTGCTGATGCTGCTACCGTTAGAGCTCTCGTTGGCGACGCGCTTGCCCAGATGGTTCAAGATTTGTCATCATTGGTTGCTGGGTTAGCCATTGCTTTCCAAGCTAGCTGGCAATTGGCTCTGATCATCCTGGTGATGCTGCCTTTGATTGGAGCGAATGGATATGTGCAGCTCAAGTTCATGAAAGGGTTTAGCGCAGATGCTAAGGCGATGTACGAGGAGGCGAGCCAGGTGGCGAATGACGCAGTGGGGAGTATAAGGACGGTTGCTTCCTTTTGTGCGGAGGAGAAGGTGATGGACATGTATAGGAAGAAATGTGAAGGGCCTGTGAGCAGTGGGATTAAGCAGGGGTTGATTAGTGGAGTTGGTTTTGGGATATCCTTTGCCCTTCTCTTTCTGGTTTACGCTACCAGCTTTTATGCTGGAGCTCGACTCGTTGAAGATGGCAAAATCACTTTCTCTGATGTATTTCGGGTAATCACCACCATTACCAGCCAATCATTCATTCTTTCATTCAGTCCTCTAACCCTAACTAATTAAATGTTGCAGGTTTTCTTTGCACTAACCATGGCGGCACTAGCAATCTCTCAATCCAGCTCTTTCGCACCGGATTCAAGCAAAGCCAAGGTTGCAGCAGCATCAATATTCACCATTCTCGACCGGGAATCGAAGATTGATCCCAGTGATGAATCTGGAATCAAATTAGAGAGTGTAAAGGGAGAGATCGAGCTCAAACATGTGAGCTTCAAGTATCCGACCCGACCCGATGTGCAGATCTTCAGAGACCTCTCCTTAACGATTCATGGCCAAAAGGTATATACATTACGATTAGGTAAAAGTAGATTTAATTGACGGAATTGTTGATTATCAATACTCAATTTGCAGACAGTAGCTCTGGTTGGAGAGAGCGGGAGCGGCAAATCAACGGTGATATCACTGTTACAGAGATTCTACGATCCAGATTCAGGGCGCATAACCCTAGACGGCGTCGAGATCCAAAAATTCCAGCTGAAATGGCTGAGGCAGCAGATGGGGCTGGTGAGCCAAGAGCCGGTGCTCTTCAACGACACGATCCGCGCCAACATAGCCTACGGGAAGGAAGGGGAGGCGACGGAGGCAGAAATCATCGCGGCAGCGGAGCAGGCGAATGCGCACAAATTCATAAGCGGGCTGCAACAGGGGTACGACACGGTTGTGGGGGAGCGCGGGGTGCAGCTGTCGGGGGGGCAGAAGCAGCGTGTGGCGATTGCGCGGGCCATCGTGAAGAGCCCGAAGATTCTGCTGCTGGATGAGGCGACGAGCGCGCTAGACGCAGAGTCAGAGAGAGTGGTGCAGGACGCGCTCGATCAGGCGATGGTGAACCGGACGACGGTGATTGTGGCGCATCGGCTGTCCACGATCAAGACGGCAGATTTGATAGCGGTTGTCAACAACGGAGTGATTGTGGAGAAAGGGAAGCATCAGAGTTTGATTAACATCAAAGATGGATTTTACGCCTCATTAGTTGCGCTTCATATCACTCCTGTGAAACCGTAATTTTACTTCGTTTTTTTGTTTTCAAAATCTTAGGCCTTAGCTAGCTAGTGTTTATGCAATGTAATGCATTATCTCCGAGGCAATTTATTCTGTGCAACCATGATTAAATTAGTTAAATAAATACAAATTGGTACTTTTATAGAGATAATATACTCCATTTGATTAGTGGTCAATGGATATGGTATAGTCATACTAAATTATTCTATTCCTTTTATAAAAACATTGAGTTCGTTTCAATTACAATTTTATAAAACAATTACAGTATAATGTTAAAAAAAGTTTTTAACGTTAAAATTTGCTTGAATAAATATACTCCCTCCGTCCGTCATTTAACTTTTTTTAACATTAAAATTTGCTTGAATAAATATACTCCCTCCGTCCGTCATTTATAAAAACAATTACAGTATAATGTTAAAAAAAGTTTTTTGAACGTTAAAATTTACTTAAATAAATATACTTCATCCGTCCGTCATTAGGAGTCTCATTCCTTAGCGGCACGGGTTTTAAGAAATGTTAAGAAAAGTGGGTGGAAAAAAGTTAGTGGAATAAGGGTTCCACTTGTATATACTCCCTCCGTCCCACTTAAAATGCAACATTTGGGAATCGGCACGGGATTTTATGTAGTGTTGTTTTGTGAGTGAAAGAAGAGAGAGTAAAGTAAGAGAGATGAAAAAGTAGAGATAGAGTTGTTTCCATTTTAGGAAACGTTTCATTTTTAATGGGACAGCCAAAAAAGGAAAACGTTTCATTTTTAATGGGACAGATGGAGTATTAGTTTTAAATGAAATGTGAGTAGAATGAGTTAGATGAAGGTGAGATTCTATTACTATTTATGGTAAAAATTAACCGGGACTCTTATTTAAGGACGGACTAAAATGGAAAAACATGACCCCTATTCGTGGTTCGTGGACGGAGGGAGTACACAGTTAAGGTTTTTTTTTTATGATATTAGTTTGGTGGGATGGAGATGGTGTGTGATAAATGCAGCCGCATTTCCAAGGTTTTAAAGTAGTACTTAATTGATTATTGAAGTACTAATTGATTATGAATAGTAGGGACAGGAGTGTATATATAAAATATGGTGAAATTTGAGACGGAGAAGTAAGTGAAGCCCCCCATTTTAAAACTAGTACTCCAACTTTCACTTTTTTTGATGTTTGCTAATTGTAATTTGTACACACTGGTTTTACAGAACATTGGTTTGTCTCTCTTTCTCTATTTTTTTTTTGTTAGTTTTCCAGTCATTTTACTCTATTTGATTTGAAAATTATAATTCATATGTATATTATACTACCTCCATCCCTAGGACTCATATTTGTTTTTCTGCATTCTTTTATAAAAATGATGGGAGTAATAAATAGTTAAAATTGAGAAATAGTAAAGTAAGAGAAAAAATAATGCAGATGTATTCTCTATATTATTTTATAAAGAGTACAGGAAACAAATATGACTCCTAATGCGGGACAAGGGTGGTATATGTTTGGCTCAATAGATTGAATCTCACAATTTAATTCTAGATAAATAATCATATGATAATGAGTCATAGTACGAACAACATCTTAATTGTAATTCAATCCGACTTCAATTTGTTTTTTTAATAAAATACTTTATTTATCAATTTTGAGATAGGACCATCTCCTACCATAATCCTTATTCTTGCCACGTCCGCATTTTCTAAGGATAGAAAACACGGTAGATCACGGCCAGAGGAGGGTTAAAGAAGCGGGAAAGAAATGGGAAAATAACGAAACTCAGACCATAGCTCGAAATAATTGGAATAGTTCGAATAGAAATCAGAGTACTATCCCAACAATTGACAATTCAAAGGAATTACATCTCATCAATACATGAACTCAAAAGAAAGCAACATTCAGCGGAAGCATTCGAGAGAAGAATAATATATGTATGAAGACATAATATATTCGGAACATTTAAAAGCAAACACAAATCTTCACCAGCTCTGCTCAACATCTACCGCGCTCGTCACAGCTCAACCTGCACATTTTTAACACATGCAGGGTTGAGTACTTGATGCACTCAGTGGACTCATGCCGAAAACATTTTATAAAAAGTATTTATCATGCCACCATTGAGTACCCTCAGAGTTTTAACTTTGAAAATGCCCGAGACAGCATGCGTGAAGTCATCCATTGATTTAATATACTCCGGCCCAAAGCCTGGGTTAACTCCAATCCTTCTCCTTTACTAAAAATAATAGGCCCAATCCAAATCTACAAATTAATCACATTGCATAAAACATTTAAATAAAACAAGGTCCAAACTTCAAAAACATTTCTCACCTTACGTGATCTGTGAACTCACAAAATCAGAGAGCTCCAATTCCTTTTTTCTTAGCTCGTTTCATTTACCAAACCTTTCTACAACTCTCCCTCACAACATCTTCAAAGCTCTCTCTCAAACTCTCTTTCACCTTCCTTCATAATCATGGAACAACCAGCAGTCGCGATTGCTCTCTCTCTTTCCTCCGCCGCAGTCCTGATCAGCCGCTGCTGGAGTCGCTCTCCGCCGTCGCACCCGAGCCGTGACACAACTCCAAGGACTCGCTGTTGCCGCCATCATTGTGGCGAGCGTCGGTGCCGCCGCTGTTGCTGCTATACGCTCTCTCCACGACTCGCTAAACAATCTCGACTTAGCGTCGCTGCATCTCCGTGAATCACTTCGTCTGACTGCCAAAACTCTCTTCTCCTTCTCGGTGTCTCCTCTACTTATTTTCTCAGATATGGTTTTGGGTTTAGGTGTATCTGTATAATGAATTTCACTTAACTGCATATATCGTGACTCTCCACCACCATATATCGTGCCTAAAAATGTGGAAACTAATTTGTGAAGATTACACGGTTGGTTTGGAGTTTATTTGGATTTATGAACAAAAGAAGTAATCTAGGCTGATTTGTTCCTATTTTTCAGCATTGCAGCGGTTTTCATTCTCTTCGGGTGATCATTGGGTTTCAAATAAAAATGGGCTCAAGAAGAAATAAAAATATGTTTTGGGTTCATAATAGATTCAAATAAGCTACTAAATAAAAAGAAATGGCAAGTCTAAATATATAAAATCATTCTCTCCACAAAAGAAATGGCAAAAAAAAATTTCAATCCACACGACGTCCTTTCAAGAACAAATAAAAAGTTAGAAAAATTCAGGGCGTTACAATTCTATCCAAAACTGATTAATTTTTAATAATACTAGTATTAGTTTTGCTCGTATCAACATAAATAACTCTCGTCCTAATATAATTTTTTACTTTCATCAGTTACGTAAATTAAATCTAACTAAATGTTGTTTTCAATAAGCAATTCAAAGAAAAATAAGTAAAAAAAAAAATTTCTCCAATAAAATATGAGTTCAACTTTTATAAATTAATTTTGAGTATGAGTGTAACATAGTAGTAGTAGAAAAAGAGAATGAAAATGAAAAACAAAAGAAAGAAGTAAAGGAGCATGCATGCGTTCATGTTCAAATTCTTGCTTTTTATCACTTTCTTGATATACCAAGAAATAGCTTCATTTCTTGGTTTGAGCCAGTGTTCACTGTCCAAGATTAAATTCTGACGAGCTCGAGACCTCATCCGTGGCCCCCACTGTTCCCCTAAGGGATAGGTAGAAATCATTTTTTGGAATGGAGTAAGTTTTAATTTATGCATTTGGACCAAGAAATGGAAATGAAATACCACCTTAGCCCCTCCCAAATTTCCGTTTCACCCCAAATCAATTTGACAATTTATGGAGGATATTTCGGGTAATTTACGAATACTGAGCATTATTTATTGCTGAAAAAAGTCTAATGTACTCTGGCCATACTCAAAACACGGAAAGTGAACAAAGGGGTGTAATTTCCGTTTCCAACCCCAAGGATAGTCATGGAGGGATTAGGACTTAAGGAAGGTTAGTTCATCATTAGTTACCTACACGTTGTGTGGCAGTACAATATTCTTCTTGTCGAACATGAGACTTCAAAGCGGATGTCCCAAAATAATAAAATGAGATACTCCCTCCGTTCCACAAAGATAGTCCCATTTTGATCCGGCACGGGTTTTAAGAAATGTAATGAAAAGTGAGTTAAAAAAGTTGGTGGGATGTGGGTCCTACTTTTAAAGTATTGGTTTTATAATAAAATGTGAGTAAGAATGAGTGGGTGGAATATGGGGTCCACTATCAAAAATGGTAAAAGTGAAATGAGACAAACTTTGTGGGGCGGACGGAAATGGAAAAATGGGACAATCTTTATGGGACGGAGGGAGTATTAGTTTACGGACCGAGGAAAAGATATACCATTTGTTTTTTTAGAAGGACTAGTGTCACACCCGTACATTGCATGACTTATTTTATTTCACTTATTGTAAATTTTTAAATTGAAAATTAATTGAATGAAATGAGAATAAAATCATAAACACATACTCCCTCCGTCCCACTTAAAATGAAACATTTGGAAATCGGCACAGGATTTTATGCAGTGTTGTTTTGTGAGTTAAAGAAGAGAGAGTAAAGTAAGAGAGATGAAAAAGTAGAGATATAGTTATTTCCATTTTAGGAAACGTTTCATTTACAAACAAAAAAGGAAAACGTTTCATTTTTAATGGGACGGAGGGAGTATTTATTATTGAAACACTTTTACATTCCTCCAGTAGATAGCCACACGTACAATTAAATACTAAAATACTATTGATATGACACAATAAATACATAACTAAAAACGTCAAAATTGTGACAATTAGATTAAAATAATCAATTACACAAACAAAAACATTACTAACATCAAACATTAGTAAAAAAAAACAAATAATAATTTATAATATTTAATTAATTTTAGCAAATTTCTTTGTAAACAACGTACTATCAACATTTTTGATATAAACTAAAATCTTCGATTAATCAGGACTTGTAATTCTTGATACGGCAACATACAATTATCCATAGCTTAAATGCTAAATGCTGGAAAATGTTCTTGAATCCCAACTTCTTGCAAGGAAAAAAAAAATTAACAGTAATAGTTTTAGCTAAATTGTTAAAAAAAACTAATAAGATAAAAAATGACAAAACTCATACCATGGGATCCTGGAAAATCCATTCCAATCAAACAACATTTGCTTGATCTTCCTACTTAGTCATTTCAAAAATACACACATTCCGGACTTTATGACTATGAAGTTCTGCTATACTGGAGATCATTGAGGGGTGAATTTCATGGTTTTAGTGTCCTTTATATGGAAAAATTGCATTACTAGGAACATATTAATCACACAACGAGTGCTTAAAATAAATTAATATAATATACTTCTATTGGTAAATAATAAGAACTATGCTGAAAATATTTTTTTTTTCAAAAAATTCATTAATGCAACAAAGGAAGACAATGAGGAAGTGAGTCATAAGCTATAAATAATGCAAAACATACCTTCAAATAGATGAACTTTTGTGTATTCTGGAGAAGCTAATGGACTATGTGAATAGTTGGAGTATGACTGTATGAGATCGTCTAGGGCATATATATACTGGCTGCAAAAATGGTTAAATTTGTGGGGTAAGCATTTAGTAATAAAATTTCTTAATAAGGTGACAGTTACAAATATTCTAATTAGGATAATTAAATATTTTGAATTGATTACAAATCTCGCCAGTTTCATTTCATAGCAAGGCATAATAAACTAATCCATATATTTTGGCTTTTCACATCTATACATCTATTACTATAATTTGTGCAAACAAAATTTATTCGTCTCATACATATTGAAATAGTATTATGTAAATATTGAATTTTTTTTAAACTCATATATAGTATCCTTATATATTTTTTAATTACTTTTGTGAAAACCTATTCAAATTTAAAATACTATGCACCATGATAAACCAACCCACTAAAACATTATGTAATCCTCATATAGCTTGAATCTATCATGTAACTTCTTCGAGAAATAAATTCCTATTAATTTTTGCATTAAAAGTTATGCCATTTATTACAATATTATGTATTATACTCATAGGGGAGTGTTATATTGCTAACTCAATACTTAATTGCTAACTACAACTCAATAATAGCCATTAGATATTCAAACTAAAGGCCTAGATCATCAATCACGAAATGTCAATACGATCAACAAAAACGTCAATAAGGCTATAGGATTAATTCTAATAAAAATCAATAGGGGTATTAATGTTAAGTTAGTTATAACTAACTTTTAAAAGAAATCCCAAAACTTTAAATTCATATAACATATATCAAATTAAAGATAATTTTATAAGGATTCCAACGATATACTACATGCATATGTTCCGACGTCAAAATTTGAAAAAAATTAATTTTTTTTTTTAATTTTTCGTATTTTTTACGAACAGATTTATGTCAATACACCTTGCATAATATGTCAATATTATGCTTGTAAAATGTCAATATGAAATTGTGTTGACATTATTATGTCTTCGTGTTGATGTATTTCATACACCGTATTGACATTATATTTCTAAACCCTAAATTTGATACTTGCTATTATCTTTTTAATATTAAAAAATAAAAAACGAAATTACACATGGTAAATTGTAGACCACAAGATTTCTAAAATCTTATGGTCTTAAATTAGTTGCAGTTAGCAACTAAGGGATGAGTTAGCAATTGATCACGTCCCTATACTCATATATATTATCCTTATATAATTTTAATTACTTTCGTAAAACCCCATTCGAATTTAAAATATTAGGCATCATGATAAACCAACCCACTAAAACATTATGTAATCCTCATATAGCTTGAATCTATCATGTAACTTCTTCGAGAAATAAATTTCTATTAATAATTACATTAAAAGTTACCCCATTTATTACAATATTATGTAACCTATTACAATCCTTTAAATTAGTGCATCAAACTAAATAAATTTCCATCAATATTTATAGTAACGTGTATATTTATTCATCCAATAGCTATTAGCTCTAGCTATTGATTCTTCAGAGATTTAGTCAATTGTTCATTTGAATTATGGTCCACGTTTTCAATCATGGTCCATGCATAAATTGTTACAGTTATTACAAATATTTAAATTGTTAGAAATACCACCCAAAATTCATAAATATTTAAAATCATGCACAAAACTTGTCAATATTTAAAACAGAGGCCAAAACTCGTCTTTTATATAAGGACACGAATTACACGGACCGAAGATATCGGACAAACGAGCGAGGGGCGCCGGGGATGACACGATGCCTCCCGCACAACACACGCGGGGACGCCGGGGATGACAAGATGTCTCCCGCACGCACGCCCCTGGGGTGCCGGGTATGACAACATGTCTCCCGCACGCACGCCCTTGCACCCGTCCCCCCAATACACCGATCGACATGGAGCAGATGAGCAGGGGGCGCCGGGGATGACAAGAAGTCTCCCACACGACACGCCCCCGCACCCGTCCCACCATTTACACCCACCCCCGGACATGAAGGAGACGAGCTTGGGGCAGCGGGGAACTATCCCGCACACCACCCCGGCACGCATCCCCCCCAATCATAAAAGAATGCGCTTACTATTCCGTACCGAAGATATCGGACACGTACTATGCACGGACTAAGGTATTTTAAACATTGATTTAAGATTATAAATTAATTTACATGATAACATTAATAACAAATTAACTATGCACGGTCCACTTTATTCTCTTCAAATATGAAATATTTTTTTAAATAATAAAATTATATGAGGTCTAAAATTATAATGTATTTAATAATTAATATCAATGATACATTCGATTAAAGTAGTAATTTTATTAAAATAAAGTTGTGATATACAAATGATGAGTTTATAACAATTTGTGTCACAAATTTGAGATAAGAAAATTTCACTGTATTATATAATGATAATATTGAAAACCGTATATAAATATAGAAAAAAAAATATGTGGATATAGCAAGTTTGGAAAAAAAATCAATGTACATTTCCATATTTTTAATAAATATGACCACAGGGGTGTAATCCGTTGTTAATTTTTCTTAAATTGCTAATTTGCTAACTCATCAATGCAATGTATTAAAATGTCAACACGACGATACTGAAATGTCACCGTAAACTTAAGTTGATATTTTAATATATTGTATTGACATTGATATTTAAATGTCAACACAGTTTATTAAAATGTCAACACAAATATGTGTTGGCATTTTAATGTGATCATGTCGAGATTCGGCTAAAATATAAATACGTGAAAATAATATTGTACGTTATTTTTGTAAAATAGAAAAATAACTCTGACCATGAGACTAAAAAGTAAAGCAAATTTACATCACACAAAACAAAAAAACATAAGGAATGTGTAATTACCATTTCTACTAATGAGATTTAAGATATTATTTATCAAAAGCTATAATTTAAGATTGCACTGGTTAGATACTTCCTAGTCGAGCTTCATTTTCATTGCAATATAGTGACCCTATACAATAAAACCCAAACCTTGAAATCTAAATCCTAAACCCTTAACTTTAAAATATACTCATCATGACCAACAAATGATCCAAATATTAATAAAATTCTCCCTCTATCACAGTTCAATTTTACTTTGTTGATCACTTATTCTATTTTGGGGGTTTTAGATCTGTATTCAATATACTCCATTACCCTCGGTCAGCCTACTTGCTAATCCCTACTGATAATAGATGTTTTTTACCTGAATCTTGGCGGTAAAACTGTTTATATACTCATATCAAGAAAGTGTTTTACAATAGGGCTATGTGAACGGTAAACAAAAAAAAATCTTGCTTGCTTTCATTTAAGCATTCATTTAAAATTCCATAAATTTTAAATGTCAACACATTTTATTAAAATGTCACCACAAATATGTGTTGATATTTTAATGTGATCATGTTGAGATTCAGCTCAAATATAAATACGCGAAAAATAATATTGTACATTATTTTTGTAAAATACAAATAACTCTGACCGTGAGAATAAAAAATAAAGCAAATTTACATCACACAAAACAAAAAAACCTAAGTAATGTATAATTACCACTTCTCCTAATGAGATTTAAGATATTATTTATCAAAAGCTATAATTTAAGATTGCACTGGTGAGACACTTTCTAGTCAAGCTTCATTTCATCCCAATATAGTGACCCTATACACTAAAAACCCAAACCTTGAAATTTAAATCCTAAACCCTTAACTTTAAAATATACTCATCATGACCAACAAATGATCCATATATCAATAAAATTCTCCCTCTATCACAGTTCAATTTTACTTTGTTGATCACTTATCTATTTTGGAGGTTTTAGATCTGTATTCGATATATTCCATTATATTGGGTCTGCCTACTTGCTAATCCTTACTGATAGTAGAGGTTTTTTTTACCTTAATCTTGGCTGTAAATATTATTATATACTCATATCAAGAAAGTGCCTTACAATAGGGCTATGTGAACGGTAAACCAAAAAAAATCTTGCTTGCATTCATTTAAGCATCTATTCACCCAATGATATTATTTATTAGAGCCGAAAATTAAATTAAATTATTTATATTTTATTCATATAATTTAATATGCGATTTAACTTATAATGTACAATTAACGTAACTAAGTAGAAACGTAGTAGAACAATGTAAAAGATTGTGCCACTAAAGTTGCAAGTCAATCAACGTTTAGTTCACTTTTACTACTCAAATCAATCTTCTTGTAATAGAAAAAAAGCTCAAAACATGTAGTACTATATTATTTATATATTTAAATACCATTATTCCATTTACATTATTATGATTATGCATTTAATTATTTAAATACCAATATTTTAATTAATCTCATCAATTCCAAAAATTAAAAATGAAATTGGCACTAAATAATATTAATTGTCAATCAATAAATTATTTGTCATTAATTTTGTGCATCTAATTTTATAACAGTTTTTAGATATCATATTTATGTTAAACGGCTAAGCTACCTCCTTAATAATTCTTTCAAGTCCATGATATATCCTACTACGACAACTTCATAAAGTAAATAATTTAACACAATTTGTTTATTATTAATTGCATTTATATATTAAATATACTAAAAATTGAATACAAATTTCACTAACTTTAAAATAAAAATATATTAAATATATTATTAACATTTAAAGATTACATAAAAAAAAGACCACAATACTAATACTATAAAATAGCTAACATTATTATAAATATCATGTCATATGGAGTATTATATAGTTTTATTGTTATAATATGCATTTAAATTAATAACAATGACATTATTTTTTTAATTTTCCCAATACTCTCCTTTTATATATGTATATAAAATATATATTTTTTGATATATTTTTTTTGAAATTATTAATAAATAAGTAGGAACGTTCATCTACATATAATCCCAGTACATGTGCCAATAAATCATTAATATATTTTGGGTGCATGTACAAAAAAGTTAAGGACAACTAAAACACATAATCAAAAACAAAAAATAATAAAAGAAGGAAAAAAAAATAGCACCCACCACTACAACAAATGCATGAACGCAATCCTCATTTCTACATTATCTCTCTCCCTTCCCTTCCCTTCCATTGAAAAAAAAGGAGATAAGAGAGATAAACAATTGCAAATATAGTTGCGGAGTTGTCCTCTTTTGCTAGTATCCAAAGGATCCATCTTCTCGGATTGCAAATATAGTTTCGGTGTTAGCCTCTTTTGCTAGCCTCCAAAGGCTCAATCTTCTCGGATCACATATCCATTCTCGCCAAGCTCAAGTTCTCCATTATCAATCACCGCATGCTCTCCTGTTTATACATAAAAAGGTTGTCTATTGACTCGTTTGTTGTGTTAACATAAAGGACAACCCAACATATTTATAAGCCCAAAAAGTACTAATTAGGATAATTTTCCAAAACATTTCGCTGCTCATTTAAAAACAGAGAAGCCTTTACAATCCGGCTACGCACACATTTAAAAACAGAGAAGCATTTAAAAACAAACATAACGAAAAAGCATAAACTCACGACATTGGTTCTTTGGCTCTAGGAGCGGTAACTTCATAGACATGGATACAACGAACCTTGATAATCGAATCAGTTTTCGTTAGTTCTAGATCATTGAGCAAGGCGTGGAATAGTACCATGGTATCAACCTTGCTACTCATGGGAAGAACAAAAAGATGAAGTTTGAACTGTATAAGGTAAGTAGGCATGTGTGAGTAGATCAAATGTCATATTTATAGGGGAAAAAATGAAATATGAGGCTCTTTTAAAACTTTTCAAATTCTCCACTTAGGTTAAAATTAAATTTGTTATTAACGTAGGTTTCTCTTTATTTGCATGTGTAAAAGATTGAATGGAGGCAAAATATTAGATTTTTCCAAACGGGTGGGAGTTATTTTTTTTGAATCATTTCACACCTTCCATGGAATACAATATTATAACTATTAGTACCCGTTACTACACGTTCTTGGCTTCATGCACATTTATAAATAATTTAGAAATTATGATAATAATTATAGTAATATCCGCGTCAATTATAAAGCTGAATGATACATGTATGAACAAATGAACATAATTATTATTAACACAATTCTAGCAGTTACAAATTTTTTAATAGTGTAACTGCCAAGCTAAATTTATTTTAAATCTTCATGGCATGCAGTTACAAAATGTGGAAGGCAACGTCTATATATCGGTTTTATTCTTAAATGGCTAGATTATGATATCAGAAATTATAGCTTTAAGCTTAAATGGCTATTTCATAAATACCCCTAAAATTCTAATAGTTATTACATAAATACCCCCAAAACTCCCCTTTTATATATGTATAGACTAGTGTCCCTCCCGTGCGATGCACGGATCAATTTAATTTCATTATAATAATTTTATAATTTGAACTAATTACTTAAAATTGAATAAAAGTTAAAAATAATAAATATGTAAAAACAATTTAAATATATAATCTAAAACATAAAATTAAACAACTTTAAAAATCTAACAAACCTATACACATATTTAAGTATATAAAGTTGCATTATTTGTAAAATTAATCAAAGCTTCTAATAATCACTTTCTTATCTCTAACACAATAACAATCACAGTTCTATATTAGTATTAATGGACAACCTAAACACTCAGATAAAAATTAAAAAATTAATACTACACAACAAAAATCATTAATATTAATATGAAAGAATCACAAGTACCATCAACCATATAAATAGAAATTTAAATTTTCATACAGTCACACATCCTCTCTAATGTTTTGATAAAAAAAAATATATTGCTTCAATAATTGTGCATGAAAATTATATCCAAGACCAAGCCAAAACTTATAACCCTAAGCACAAACATAAAATTAAACAACTTTAAAAATCTACCAAACCTATACACATATTTAAGTACATAAAGTTGCATTATTTGTAAAATTAATCAAAGCTTCTAATAACCACTTTCTTATCTCTAACACAATAACAATCACAGTTCTATATTAGTATTAATGGACAACGTAAACACTCAGATAAAAAAAAAAAAATTAATACTATACAACAATAATCATTAATATTAATATGAAAGAATCACAAGTATATTGCTTCAATAATTGTGCATGAAAATTATATCCAAGACCAAGCCAAAACTTATAACCCTAAACACAAACCTCAAATAGTTACAAATTAAATAAATAAAAGAAATTGTGACCATGTATAAACACATTGTCAATCTTCTTCTTCACTCATTCGTTCATTTCTTCTACAATCTCGGCTGCCGCAACCTATATATGCCTTAGCCCATTTCTTCCTCACCATCGACAAATTGATGATTCAACATTAAATTTCATTATCTCAAAAGACACATTATTTTAATTTGTAGATTTATAGTTGAAATGAAAGCTAAATATCAATTCTAAAAAATAAACTACAAATTTTATACTTACATAAACAATTGCCTCCAACACCATAATTGACGAAGTGTCTTATAGTTCCTGCAATTACATAAACAATGAGAGTTAATCAAAACTATTCAATCACGCTTATAGAAAATGTAGGATAAAGTTTCATTGGAAGATGAAACCGCCGAATAAAGTTTGTAAGAAAAGTGACCAGTGCAATAGAGAATAAGATAGCGAGTGAGTGAAATAATTGCTACCATGTGTCATATATTTATAGTCCAACAAAAAGAATTATATACTAATTCTTAAACCTTTCTTTTGCCAATAATATTTAAAGACATTTTAAATTCTCTAAGTATAATTAATCAATAACGATTTCTGTGCATATAAATTTTTACGTTACTAATTAGAGTGAATATAACCTTGTATTCAATTGATATAGTCTGAATCATTTTATTTGATGCTTTGTTGGTGCTATATTCTCCATTAATGAAGAAAACGTGCACATAACTTACGAAAGTTGTAATCCTTCATTAAATCTATTGAAATATAACATTAATGTACATATGTATACAACATTAGTTGTATTAAAGAATAGTAACTGTCATATTATTATTGCTGCAAAACTTTATGCATAATTGGTAGTAAATGTTACGGTTTTAATTACAAATGATTAGTGTAAATATTTAAATTAGTTTCATAACTTATAAATATTTCAAAATGAGAACAAAACTTATAAATATTTTAAAATAATGCCAAAACTCGGCTTTTATATATGTATAGATAGATAGATAGATGTACACTACTTCTGTGATGAATATCAGATGAAGGACAATATGTTAATTTATACATCCACTAAACACAAAGAAAATAATGTGGATTGCTCTTTAGATGACTTCATGATCCAAATATGTAAGTGTTACATATATTTACACTAGGTTCAATTGAAGTTGACTACGTAATTGGAACACATAATCTTTTACTCATGAAATCAGGCTCTCTTACACTAGGTTAATCGGATCGAACATGTAACCTGTAATTGTGCCATTGGCAACATTTAATGTGCACAAAGCCTAGAGGTGAAGTCCAAAAGAGTATAAAAACATAAAGATAAACACAGCCTTGGAACTTACTCTATCAATATGACAGACTTGTGATGAATGGGCCCTTGCAGTTTTAGATTATATGAGCCAGCCTATATAGGTTCAATCTTGATACGACCCTAATCAATGGCCATGTGCCCGGTGACGAAGCGGAGCTGCATGAGCCCAGGCAGCCCGATACAACGGAGCAAGGTAGGAACGTGGAGTCGGAGGCAAGAGGCAGATCAGTGAAGAGAGGGACCAAAATGGATCGACCAAGGAGGAATGCATCTCGAAACCCGCAAAGTATCGAGACTACGTCCAACATTAGACATAGAATTGTTTTGATTTATTTTGATTTGTTTTTTATTTGTTTCCTTATTTGTAGAACTTTTTATTTTAAAAGATTGAGTCAAATCTTTTCGGGTTTTATTCTTGATTTTTTCCCAAATCGTAAGTCCGAATCAAGTATGGGGAATTCTATATATTGTAGAATTCCCATAGATTGAGTCATTGAGAATTAAAGTAATAAAATCGTTTTTTCTCATCTTTTGTGTTCTTATTAGAGTTGGTTTCTTGGCTATTGTTCACAAAATTCCATTGTTACGAGTGCTCTGAGATTGAGATAGGAACTAGCATCCTATCAATTGGTGCTTCATTCACGTTCTCTGTTGGGGTTTGGTGCCCCTTGCACAACGGAAGATTTGTACAAAATAAATAAATCAGATACGGATCTATTTGACCGATTATGCGATTAATCAATTCACATGTTAAACAGATAATTGCATGCTAGAACGCAAATAATTCATGCTTAGAAAAATATAAATCCTAAACATGATTTCTACAGTTTAGGGTTACCGATTTTGATTCTCCAAAGAATCGTCGATTGCTCGCGCCTTCTCCACGTGATGATCTTCAATACTAGACCACGGATCTTCTCTCTGGTTCCCGAATTGTATCTCGATATCAGGATGGACTGATCTTATCAAAATACTAGGACTCGAATAAAGAAGACAGAAAATTCCTCACGGAGGAGGAGCTGAAATTCTCACGGAGGAGAAAATAAGAAAAATATCGTCCCTACTCTAGAGAGAGATGGACGAAATTTTTCATAATGAATTAATTAATTATTCTGTCTCATTTATTCTCCTATTTATATTAAGTTCCTTTTGGACCCAAACAGGGATCTATGGAAGGTTTTGGATATGGGCTCCCCCAATTAGCTTTTTACTAATTAAATTGAACTCACAATTTAATACAAGCTTATATTGGAATATTACGAGCAGCCACTACAGAAGTAATATTGAACTCTCCCCATCCAAATCCGAAATTACAAGTAATCCGGGTTTCCACTTTGTTTATTATTTATTTCCTGCGCTTAAGATATAAATGTCCATTAATTAATTAATGTCTGCTATGAACTTAATTAATTAACATCTTATTAATTCCAAGAGTGGACTTAGCAAGAAACACTTAATTATTATTCATAGAGCGATAAAACTGCAACTAGCCAGTTTTCTGAATAATAAAACCTTGTTCGAGCTCCTCTTGAGGACATTATCAAACGAGACTCACCTCGCGCACGTTTCAACATAATAGCAATCCTAGCACCGCTAGGTATCAATCACCACTACCCAATATATCATGATTATTGGGTTGCGAAAAACCCGCACCATTTGATAAGTCAAAGCAGTGCATAATCAATATCGTATGCTCAATACTAACATATGTAGATTAAGAAATAATATTTTATCAAGACCCAGTCTTTCTCAGTAGATAGCATAAAGACACGTCTTGCTGTTAGATCCGTTCAGTGCTATATCACACCAATGTCATCTTATTTCAGTAAGGCTTAGAAATATGCGGACTGACATTGCAACTTTTCACGATAGGTAGTCTAAGCCTATCTAGGTTGTGAAATTCTTCTTTTTCTTTTGCAAAGCATTGCATAGATCTGACCGTGTTATCTTAAAGTGGACGACGCCCACAACCGGTCTACTAAGCAAAAGACTTAGACTTTGTTTGCTTCTTATATATTTAAATGTTTATAAAACATCTTATAAATGCACTAGAAAACACAACGTAATAATATATTGATTCTATTCGTGCAAAACTACTCGAATAATACTGAATCGGGTTAAAAATGGATTGTAGAGTTTTTCGTATACAAGCAAGATTCTATTTGCTCGAAACTGCTCGAAACATGCTTTTTAGTATACCAAACCTAACATTTTCTTCCCCCGCCGCATCGTTTGTGATGGCTGGAGATATGGGTTCGACGTCCGAAAACACGCCGCCACAGAGTTTACCCTCAACGAGGTGGGTCGGATGGTTTACGACATTAAAATAAGACTTGCCAATGACGAAAAGAAGATCCATGCAAACCGATTCGCTCACGAGTCGTTTGAAAGGTAGCAGACGTCCCTCAATAAGAGCATCGAAGATCACGTGACCCGATTGCAGGTCGCGGTCGAGGATTTGGGGAAGAAACCGCCTAACGGAACGGCGGCGGTAATGGCATCAAAACCGTGAGGTTGGTCGCTGCCTCGCTCCGTCCTCATCAAGCCCGTAGGATTCGACGTGGAGGCATGGCCAAAACTCAAGATTGAACCACCCCATTTCAGTGGTGAAGGGGTCAATTTGTGGATTAAGAAGGTCCAAAAGTATTACAATCATAACTTTACATCCTTGGCGGACCGTCTTTATCTCACTGAGTTTCTATTGGACGACGCAACAACAGAGTGGTTTGGATTCTGGGAATCCAATAGTGGAGGCCGGGGCTGGGATGATTTTTTGTTGGATATTAAGAGGCGTTTCGATCCCGAACTCTACGAGGATTATGTGGGCCGCCTCGCTTCGCTGTGACAGACAGGATCTTTGGATGATTACCTTGGCGAGTTCGAACCAATTGTCCGCAAGGTCTCGAACGTGGGCGACAACACCTTGACCTCCCTCTTTATCACGGGACTCGCAGCGTCGCTATGACATGAACTGTTGACCCGACGATCGTCATCCCTGAGCGAGGCCATCGCACTAGCCCAACAGCTGGCAGCCTGCCATGCCGCCGCGAGTCAGTCGGTTACCGCCAGTGCCCAACCACAATGGCAGCGCCGTGATCAGAAGCCGTCTGCCGGTACCAACACATGCGGTCTCAAGCCGCTGGACGGGGCAAAGCCGGTTCCCCCTCCGCCGAAACTGCAGCGGGAGGGCGCTCCGCATGACTACCCGGTTATCCGTATATCCACTGCCGAGAGAGCCGACAGGACAGCTCGCAACCTTTGCTGGTATTGCCCAGAGAAATATACCCGGGAACATGTCTGCGCCAAGAAATTCTATGCTCTGATAGGTGAAGACAGTGATGACGAGGAGACCCCTGATGAAGACGGGGTTAACATGGCAATCACATGGGATGTGTCTCGCATTTTTGTCATCGGTCCGAAGATCAACCCCTGCTCTATTCTTCTCACCGGCCACATACATGATTCCTCGCTGTCCATACTGATTGACGGGGGCAGTACGCATAACTTTATCAAACCCTCCGTCACAGAAAGGTTATGTCTTCCTGTCCATGTTATTACTCTGTTTCGAGTATTTGTTTGCAATGGTGCTTCTATGTGATGCGATTATGTGAGTTTAAGCACGCCAATTGTAATGCAGGGGCACTCCTTCGATATCGACCTCTTTCTCCTCCAGGTCGAAGGGCCGAACGTTGTTTTGGGGGTTCAGTGGTTCCAGGACTTGGGTGATGTGACGAAAAACTACAGAACTCTGCAGATGATGTTTGAGCTTGGCTCGGGCCCGGTTTGCCTACAAGGGGAGGACACACCTCCGTGGTGAATCTCGTGCAATTCCTTATTCTCCCTAATTGTCCCTAATTGCCCAGGAACCGGAGGCTCAGCTGTTCGAGGTCCTCCAGTTGGACCATGCCATGGTGACGAACAAAGCCCCAGTCCTGCCTGTCAATCCTCTTCTGGCCGATACTCTGGCAGCTTTCGAATCTGTGTTTGCCGTGCCAACGAGCTTGCCATCGTCGCGCCGCTGGGACCATAGGATCCACCTCTCTCTGGCCAGTAAGCTATTAATGTTCGGCCGTACCGCTACCCGTATTTCCAAAAGGCATAAATTGAGAAAAAGGTCTGTGAGATGCTCCAGCAGGGGGTGATCCAGTAGAGCACTGGCCCTTTCTCGTAGCCAGTATTGTTGGTTCGCAAGAAAGATGGTACCTTTGTTTTCTGTGTGGATTATCGCGCTCTGAATGCGGCGACTACGCCGGACCATTTTCCGATCCCTACTGCAGATGAGTTGTTTGATGAGTTGCACGCAACAAAGATTTTTTCTAAGTTGGATCTTCGCTCAAGATACCATCAGATCCGCATGCATGTGGACGATATTCATAGGACTGCTTTCCGCACCCACGACGGACATTTTGAGTTTCTCGTTATGCCTTTTGGGCTCACAAATGCTCTGTCGACCTTTCAGGCAGATATAAACAGCATTTTCCAACTGTTCCTCCGCAAATTTGTGATCGTATTTTTTGATTATATTTTGGTCTACAGCAACTCGATGGCCGATCATACCCGCCACCTCACCGAGGTTCAGTCAACCCTTCAGGCTAGCTCCTTCTTCATCGAGTAATCAAAATGTGCTTTTGGGGTTGCTCCGATCGACTATCTGGGTCACATTATCGCCGCCGGCGAACTACACGCGGATCCGGCCAAAATTGAATCCATGTTGAACTGGCCGCCGCCCACTAATGTCAAGCAACTCTGCGAGTTCCTAGGCCTGACCGGCTATTATCATCGCTTCGTCAAGAATTATTCGATTATCGCAGCCCCATTGACAAAACTTTTGAAGAATGACTCATTCGTCTGGTCTGAACCGGCGATGAAGAGCTTCACTGACTTGAAGACCGCTATGAGCTCGGCGCCTGTCCTTCGCCTGCCGGATTTTACGATCCCATTTCTGATTGAAACGGACGCATCAGATTTTGGGATTGGAGCATTTTTAATGCAGCAAAATCACCCCATTGCTTATTTTAGCAAGAAATTGGGCCCTCGTCTCCGCTTGGCTTCGACATATCACAAGAGCTCTACGCCATCGTGGAGGTGGTGCAGAAGTGGAGACAGTATTTGCTCAGTCGGGAATTTTTAATCCGTAGTGATCTACGGAGCCTTAAGGAATTGTTATCACGAGTGGTTCAATCACCGGATCAACAATTTTATGTTAGAAATCTTATGGGGTTTAAATTCTCCATCGAGTACAAGACGGGCGCGACAAACAAGGTGGCCGATGCATTGTTGCGCCAAGATGAGGATCCTAGGACCGAGGTCCCCCACATTTTTTAGTTGTACGCCCGCTCGATGCCGGCGGTCTTTGAGGTCCTTCGGGCAGAAAATTCATCGCTTCCGGAGTTAGTCCAGCTGCACGCTGCAGTAGTGGCTGGAACGGGACCGAGGCACGTGTCCGCTACCGACGGACTGCTGTATTTTAAGCGGCGTCTACTTGTCAGTCGGGATTAAAGCTATCCTGGAGGAATGCCACAACGCCCCTACAGCAGGCCACTCGGGGGAACATCGAACTTTTGCCCGTGTCGCCTCTCTGTTTTATTGGCAGGGTCTTCGTCAGGATGTTCATAGTTATGTGTCAGCTTGCTTCACTTTCCAAGCGATGAAGTATGTGCGTGATAAGCCAAACGGTCTTATTCAACCATTGCCAATTCCCGATATGGTGTGGGAGGCGGCGTCCATGGACTTCAGAGTGGGACTTCCCCCGTCCTTCGGTTATTCTGCAGTAATGGTGGTTGTTGATGTAGGTGTTGGCAGCGGAAGCGCATACATAAAGCGATTACATAATAATCCTGATCTATTTAGCAGATTATTTAGACAAATTCTATCCGCGTAATTATCACATTTATCATGCTTATAACTCAAATAAATCATGCTTTAAATTAATTAAAACCTAAAACATGCTTTTCTACGGTTTAGCTATTTTACCTTGATGATTCTCCAAAGAATCGAAGATAGCTAGCGCATTCTCCACGTGAAGATCTTTAGTACTAAACCACGGATCTTCTGTCTGGTTCCCGGACTATAAACTGATATCAGGGTGGACTGATTTCACCAGTATACTAGGAATTAAATAAAGAAGACGGAAAACCAATCCCTCGAAGAAGAGGAAAAATCGCCCCTTGTCTAAGTAGAGAGGGGGTCGAAAATTTTGGAAGAAAAAAATGTGTATTTTATGTCTCCTTTATTCTCCTATTTATAATAAGTCACATATTGGGCTCAGACAGGGATCTATGGAAGGTTTTGGATATGGGCTCCTCCAATTAGCTTTTTACTAATTAAATTAAACCCAATTTAATACTCCCTTCGTTCCATAGTAACAGAGGCATTTCATTTTGCGCACTCGTTTTGAAAAAATAATTATAAATAGTTAGAGTGGAGAAAAAGTAAAGTAAGAGATAGAATATTATAGATAAGATTCTTCTCTACATTATTCTCTCTCTTACTTTACTTTTTCTCCACTTTAACTATTTATAATTATTTTTTCAAAACGAGTGTGCAAAATGAAATGTCTCTATTACTATGGAACGGAGGGAGTATAAGCTTATAATTGAAATATTACGAGCAGCCACTATAGAAGTAATATTGCACTCCCCATCCAAATCCGAAATTATAAGTACTCCGGGTTTCCATTGCTTGATATTTATTTCCCGCGCTTAAGATAGAAACATCCATTAATTAATTATTGTCTGCTATGGACTTAATTAATTAATATCTTATTTATTCCAAGAGTGAAGTCAACAAAAAAACTTATTTATTATTCATAGAGTAATCAAACTCCAACTAGCTAGGTTCCGAATAATAAAACCTTATTTCAAGCTCCTCTTGAGGATGTTATCAAACGAGACTCACCTCGCGCACGATTCAACATAATAGCAATCCTAGCACCGCTAGATATTAATCACCACTACCCAATATACCATGCTTATTGGGTTGCGAAAAACCCGCACCATTTGGTAAGTCAAAGTAGTGCATAATCAATACCGTATGCTCAATGCTAACGTACATTGATTAAGAAACAATAATTTACAAGACCTCGTCTTTCAGTAGATAGAATAAAGACATGTCTCGCTGTTAGATCCAGTTCAGTGCTATACCACACCAACGTCATCTTATTTCAGTAAGGCTTAGAAATTATCGGACTGACATTTCAACCTTTCCCGATAGGTTGTCTAAGCCTATCTAGGTTGTGAAATTCTTCTTTTCCTTTTTTCAGAACTGACCGTGTTACCTTAAAGTGAACGACGCCCACAACCGGTCTACTAAAACAAAGACTTAGACTTTGTTAAGTTACTTATACATTTAAACATGTAATAAACATCCATTAAATGTAAAACATAACAACATTATGACAAAAATAATATGTTTATTCCTTTAGAAAATAAAACAAAGAGTTTTAACAGTATTCAATCACTCGAAAAGTGATTTCTAGTATACAAACTCTAACAGTTGACCGGCTCTCTAAGTATGCACACTTTGGGGGTTTAAAATCTAGGTTTGACACGCCAACAGTAGCGCGGCTTTTCGTTGATACGATGGTAAAGTTGCATGGGAACTTCTTTCGGATCGCGATTCAATTTTTATGAGTGAGTTTTGGAATGAATTGTTCTCTCTCAGTGGCACGAAGTTGGAGTTTACAACGGCTTACCACTCGCAAACAGACGCCAGTCCGAGGTGACGAACCGGGCATTGGAGCAGTACCTGCGTGCTTTCGTTTACGATCGCCCCAAGCGCCGGTTCGCTTTATTACCGTGGGCTGAGCTTGCTCTTAACTGTAGCGTTAACTCGAGCATTGGGATGTCGCCGTTCCAGGCTCTTTATGGTAGGGAGCTGCCTAGCCTATTCGACACATATGCTCGTCCTTCGCACAATGTGGAAGTGGCTGATTTGTTGCGAGAACGGGAGGAAACCTTGCACGCATTGAAGCTGCGAATTAAGCGTGATCAGTTGTCTATGGCGGAGTTCGCAAATCGTAAGAAGAAAGATGTCGAGTTCAAGGTAGGAGACTCAGTTCTCCTTAAGCTTCAGCCTTATCGTCAGAAGTCGGTGGGTAAGCCCATCTCTAACAAGCGTGCTAGGTGTTACTATGACCGTATGTGATTCTCGAACAGATTGGGAAAGTTGCTTATCGGTTACAGCTGTCGGTTGACAGTAAAATTCATAATGTTTTTCATGTTTCCCTACTCAAAGAATTCGTCCCTAATCAGACCCTGGGGGTGGATTTACCGCCTGAGTTTAAGTGGAGTCGGCCGCGGGACACCTCGATGGAGGCGACTAAACGGCGCATTGTTTTGGTGGACCGAATACCGCAGGTTCAGTGGCTGGTGTGATGGTCGTCGGACGCGAATGCGGGTCCTTTATGGGAATCTGAAGAGATACTCCGGTCGCATTTTCCTCATTTGCACCTTGAGGACAAGGCTGTTGTTAAGGGAGAGGAGTTGATACGACCCTAATCAATGGCGAGGTGCCCGGCGACGAAGCGGAGCTACATGAGCCCAGGCAGCCCGATACAGCGGAGCAAGGTAGGAACGTGGAGTCGGAGGCAAGAGGCAGATCAATGAAGAGAGGGACCAAGAAGGATCGACCAAGGAGGAATGCATCTCGACCCGCAAAGTATCGAGACTACGTCCAACATTAGACATAGAATTGTTTTGATTTATTTTGATTTTTTTCCTTATTTGCAGAACTTTTTATTTTAAAAGATTGAGTCAAATCTTTTCGGATTTCTTCTTGATTCTTTCCCGAATCGTAAGTCCGAATCAAGTAGGGGAATTCCCATAGATCGAGTCATTGAGAATTAAAGTAATAAAATCGCTTTTTCTCATCTTTTGCGTTCTTAAACCCTAGCCTCACGTTAGGGTTGGTTTCTTGGCTATTGTTCACAAATTTCCATTGTTACGAGTTCTCGGAGATTGAGATAGGAACTAGCATCCTATCAAATCTCTAGGGCACATCTATCTTTTCTATCTTTAGGGCACATCTATCTTTTAATCAAACTTTACGGCACGTCTATCTTTATGTATTTGGCCCAATTTTCCATATGGCCTCAGCCATTCTTACCACTATTAGAGCTCTCACAATGGTAGGCCGTCCCCTCGGGCCGAGGATTGGCCCGGAGATCAGCCACCATTGCAGAAAAAGGGCCAATAATCAGCCTTCAGACGCATCCCCAAAATCGCCGCCGGAACAGCCATGGCCGATGATTGACCGTCGATCGGCCCAATTGTGGCCGATACGGCCGATAATCGGCCGTCCCCTTTTCTTTTAATTTTGATGAGAAACACGCAGAAGGAGAGAAAGAGAGATACGATGGATAGAAAGAAAATGTAGGCGGTTATCCAAGTCTAATTTGTATCTAAACTAATTTTATTAACTCTATTGGGTTTATTAGTGGGCCAATAATTTTATTAAATAAACAATATTGAATTTTAGTATGCCTAAACATACTAATAGATTGGAGATGGACTAATTTAGGTGTACATCTAATTAAATAGTACGTTGCCCCATATTTGGGATCAATTAAAATTTATTTCACGTATTATATTATATTATATTCTTATTTTAATTTAATTTATTTGATAACATTTTTAGTATAGAAATAAAAAATAAATAAAACACAATAGTGATGATGTGGAAATGAAATAGGAAATGTGACAAACCTTGAGATTTCATTCTATTACAGGGAGATAGGCCCTTCCATTGTGAGTGCTCTTAACCTAACTGAAACCACGAATGAGGAGGAAAATAGAGGGTTAAATACAAAAAATTAGTAGGACTATTATATTTATATTATTCATAAAAACTCTTTCTTCGGGAAGAATATTTGAGAAGGTATTGTATTTTTTTCAATTTTAAAGATATATTTACCTCTTCTCTACACAAAATAGATTATATGATACTCCTTTCGTCCGCCATTTATCGTCTCATTTTTGACGGATTTTAAGAAATTGTTTGATTTTATGAAGAAAAATGGGGAATAGTGGAATGTGGACTCTATTTTTATATATTAGTTTTATAATTGAATGTGAGTAGAATGATTTAGTTGAATATGGTGGGTCAATTTGCCTAAAATGGAAAAAAAATGAATGAGACTTTAAATAGTGGACATCCCTAAATAGCAAAATGTGACATTTTTTCACATATAGAGGGAGTAGTTATTTTTGTACTATATCTTTATAAGTATAATTTACCTTTTTCCCTTAGAGCATTTTCTAGGATGAAAGGTATATAGAAAAAATATATCATCTATTCACTATTCAAAAAGGGAAATATACTATTCCAAAAAGTAACAAATTCCAAAGAAAAAAGATATATAGAAAGGTAAATTATTTTCTAAAACAAAACAAAAATAGTACAAGATGCATTCCAACACATAAAGTATAATATCTTCTCTCTTGCAGAATGATTTTTCATGAAAATAAGACAAATATGGCGGTTATAAGATTTTACCTCTTCATTGATGGAGAGGTAAAGATACCTCTTTTAAATGAGAAAAATGATATAATACCTTCTCAAATACCTTTCCCCCTAGTGAATGATTTTTCATAAAAAGAAGGCAAATATGGTGGTTATATGTTTTTAGCTCTCCATTTACATCTCCCATGGCCATCGATGATGCTCTTACAGTGACCACAATACGCGCCGCAGCGGCCTATTGTTAGCCGGGGCAGCGCCGCGACGGTGGTGGAAGCGCCAGGTACCAGCGGTGGCGTGTGGCGGCGGCGATCTTCACGGTGGCCTATTGCGTGCCGCGAGACCGCCGCAGCACGAATTTCGTCCGATTTTTTTCTTAATTTATTGCTATAAATAGAACCTATTCCTCATATTTTACTTCACACATCCACACTACAATTTCACAATATTATTTTCATCACTCTAGAGTTTTCACAGTGCAAGGCGGAGACAGTGATTCCCCCGGCACCAGAGAATCGCACTTCCCCCCGCAGCGGTAGCGGGTAGTACAGCTGCAGCAGCGGCTCACGGTCGACGTCCACTCGGCCAGCAGTCCACCCTTTGGGATGTGATAGCCGGTTCTTCTGTGTCTGGATCCCGCCTGGGAATCTCTGCCTAGGCGGAGGTGCTGTCCAGAAACCTGATGCATCAGAGGAAGAAGCAGCTGATCGAGTGCTTGGAATGTTACTCCAGCGAGCCAAACCCGATGGTTGGGCGGACGTACAAGTCTCTCATACATCAGCTGAAGGCCCATCTGGGATTGCCCACCTCTCACGATGAGGCCGAGGCTACTGGGGATGAGAGTGGTGAGGCGGATGCGGTGGATTCCGAGGATGACACTGAGTGAGGAGCCGATATGTTTTTATTAAATTTTCGTTATATAATTTTCAAATATTTGTAATACAACGAAGATTTGGTTTAAATTTTTTTTAATGAATTACTCCCTCCGTCCACCATTTAAAGAGTCATTTTGACTCGGCACGAGTTTTAAGAAATTGTTTGACTTTGCGAAGAAGAGTAAAGAGAGAAAGAGGGTGGAACGTAGGGCCCATTTAAAGTATTAGTTTTATATTAGATTGTAAATGTAAAAAGTTGGTGGAATGTGGGTTTCACGTACTAAAAGTCGAATAAAGCAAATGGTTCTATAAATCGTGGACAAACCAAAATCGTAAAAAGGCTCTTTAAATGGTGGACGAAAGGAATATGTTTTTTTTTTAATTTATTTTTGTACAATTAATTTTTTTCTAGTCCAATTAAAATATACCAATAATTAAAAAAATATAAGGCGTGGCTGAGGCATGACTGTGATAACTGAGCAGTTAACTTTTTTTGGGGTTGAGGCGTAGCTGGTCCACCTATTTTGGTCACTCTTAGAATCACTACTTTTTTCTAAATGTATATTTACCTTTCTGAATAGGTAAATAAGAAATATACCTATTCAATTTTGTCTCTTTCCTTTAGAGATGCTCTTTGTGTTGAGTCGAATTCTTTTTTGGAATGTCCCATTATGATTAAGTAATTTTTTATAGCAAAATTCAACCTGCTTAATCTCTCTTAATATTTTATTTTCTCATATTATTTTATTACTTACTAATTTTCTACTAATTTATCCTCCTGCTTACGTAATTTTCACTAAACCTTATTTATTAGTAGTAATTTTTTATTTCACACTAAAAATAAATGTCTCAACACTAATAGGACGGATGAAGTATTTGACTATTATTTTTATAATAAATATGAGTAAAATAAGTTAATAGGCTGGTTTATTTCTTAAAATTTGTATAGTTAAAATTGAATATTTAATCATATACATCCTAAAATATAATTACAATATGACGATGGAAGTAGTTGGTAGTAGGGATGGGTAAAAATACAAAAATAACATTATACCGGACTTATGGTACTAAAAATGATCAAATATTTGTTATACTGCTACTTTTGGTACAATATGATATTGTACCATAAGATTTCAGTACAGTAACGATACAAATTTTTTTATACCACAGTATACTGAACATACAGTATAAACCCATATATTTGATATATTGATAAATTTAGTATATATAATTATGTTTGGTATCAATATTGATACGCTCGGATTTTGCACAGTTTTAAGGTCATTATTTGGTCCGTTTTTTATGTCAAAGTCACTCTACATGTCCATTAATTGCATATTTTATACATTTTGGTATTTTGACGTGTTTTGGGAGAAACGTGCATATTTGAACCGAAAAGGGAGTCAAAACGCAAAGTCTGGAAATCTGAAGTTCAGACGGCGACCGGCGCCCGGCGGCCAGTGAAGTGTGCGGCTCGCCTCGAAAATTCAAGCTTGAAAAGGAGTCTCGCCCGGCGACCGCCGGAGGATGTGCGGTGGTCCGCCGCCGAAGAGACAGAGACTTTGGACTACGCACGGAGATTGTTGGAGAAAGGCGGCGAATTCGAGAGCCCTAGATTCTGCTCCAAGATTTACCATATTTTGATGATCTTTTCCTTCTATGATGAGGAATGACTTTACCCTATAAATAGGATGTAACGACCCGAGTTTAACATAATAATAAATAAATTAATAATAATAAATGTCTAAATAAATTAAATTATGTGTTTAAATTAGAAAAAAAAGGATTACTGTGTTGTTTAGCATAAAATTATATGGAGTACTAAATACCAGAAGTGGGGAGATAGTTTTTATTTGTAGGTGAAATTTTTGGTGAGGGATGCTTTATTAGAAATAGAGAAAGAATAAATAAAATTATATATATATATATATATATATATAAAAGAAGAATTTGGAGAGGTGAAAGATTTTTATCTCTACTCCCTTCTAGAATTGAAGTGAATCGTCTCTCCCATCCCATTCTACATTTTCTTCACTCCCACTGTTACAGAAGGATCGACGGCTGCTCCTCAGGTGAAATTGAGCAAACTCCCCTCATCTCCCTCTTTGTCTTAACATCTCTCTACTCACCCACACACAACACCATCTCTTCTCTGCATTGCCGTTGCCGTCGGCTTTCCGGCAGCTTCCGTCGCCGGATTCCGACAATGTTAGAGTAGACTTGTCTTCCCTTTGTGTAAGCAAGTCCCTCACATTTCAAATTTGTTCAATTTCTGCTTCATTTTAAAGCTAGAAGTCATAAGTTGGTTCTCCCCAATTTGGATTTTAAGTAATTTTAGGTTCAAATTTAATTCTCTGATTGTTTAATAGTTTTTACTAAGTTCATTTTGAGGAGTGAATAGAATATCATTGTTAAGCATGGTATTTGTGTTTGAATGAAGGGACAATATGAAATCCTCATTAATATTGGAATTTTGCTCTGCTAAATTTGTTTTGCCTTGAGAAATTACTTTTCTTATAAGACTTAAATCCAAACTTTGAGAAATATGTATTCTTAGTAGAACACATTTTTGGGACAGCCTATAGTTAATTATGAGAGAAGACGATTTTTATGTATTCTTGTTGGAAGATATTCACAATAAGATGGTATTGCATATTTGGGATTTCATTCTTAATGTTGGGACAATGTTGATGGATAAAAAGGAGTTTTTTTTATGTTAAGCTACTGTGGTTATTTTGAACAAGGATAAAATTATTTTCCTAGCTATATGCATTAGCAGCTAAAAGTGACTATAAGAGAATTTCTTTTATGCTTACATTATTTTAGCGTTGGCATTGATAAAGATTACATATTGCAAGGTGATATCGACACGAGCAAAGAGAAGGTGGAAGAACAAAGTGATCCAGGAAAGCAATTTGGATTTCGAGGTAGTGTATTATATAGTAATTTTTTTTATATAACTGGATTAAGTTTATGTGATTGGGTAAGGAATATTTTGGTGATTCAATATGTGAATTGTATATGTGTGTATGACATGAGATGTGATGATATTGAAGGAGTTAACTCGTATATGTATGATATGGAAGGATCGTCGGATATCTGATTATCTGTCTGCTCTGTCTGCACCCTAAAATGGGTGGTTTGATCTGTCTGCTCTGATCTGTCTGCACCCTAAAATGGGTGGTTTGATCTATCTGCTCTGGTCTGTCTGCACCCTAAAATGGGTGGTTTGATCTGTCTGCTCTGATCTGTCTACATCCTAAGTGGGTGTTGTGATCTGATGATCGTCTGTTATCTGTTATTTGTAACTGATCTGATATATGCACCCTCATGGGTGGTCTAATTATCTGCTGACTCGTGTATCCTGGTCTCACATTAAGCATTTGAGGTTGTATAATATTTGTAAAATATTTAGTGCTTGATTTATTAAGCTGAGTGGTTGGTTATCATTAACTTGTGGATCTGATAAATTCAACGAAATATGAAAGATGAGGATCTAAATTTGATGATTTAGTTGTTTACTTCCAATATCAAGAAATGTATATGGATGTGATGATATTAGCTTTGGAATGACTTCTTGTTTAAAAATAGTGAATGTATAGGTTTCATAACATCTACTTAATTTTGGAAATCAGACTCTACAACTGCAGTTGTGGAAGCTCATCCCTTTCGTTTCATCTTGCAGATTAGGTGAACCAGACTAGCTCCTTTGTTTTATAGCTGCACAAGCCGGGTTACTAGCCAAACTTTTGCATTTTGGGTAATCCTTTTGGGGTTTGCTAAATGTGGCACATTTTGGAAGTGTAATGAACTGTAGACGTTAACATGACTTCCTAATCTTTTGCTAAAGTTGTATATTTTGCAAATAGTACAAGTTGTGTGTATGTTAAAAAAAAATGTATATCATGATTTTGGAAACAGATTGATGATTTAAGACTAGATGTTATATAATGTTTTTCTTTTCGGGTTTAAGTAAAATGATACATCTTGATATGCATGTATATGAAAAGAGGATTATGGATATTTTTTTTTTTTTAAATTTTGAGACCTGTACCGAAATATGGCATTACTTATTTAATTATTAAATTAATTGGGTTAGGGTGCTACATAGGACCTCAAGCTTCATCAAATTAGAGCTTCTTTTTGCAACATAAATTTCCAGAGATTAAAAGCTAGAGTACGTCATTGTGCAAGGAGTTGAAGAAGGATTCTAGAACATCAAGAACGACAAGGATTCAACCTACGGGTTTTATTTGCTTTAGTTTTATGTTCCAATTGTTTTCCCTTCAATCTATGTGTTTAGCTTATTCCATTATGTGTAACTAAACTGATAGGATTTTAGGGATGTGTTAGTAACGACTTTGGTTATACAATTCCAGTTTTTTTTATTTAATATCCGTTTTGTTTTTACTTTGTTTCTTCCCTAAGTTAATCTTGACGCTTCACGTCTGAGTGACACATTTTGTGATTGATCAAACATAATTTGCTTCATAACTGTGAGAGAGTTCTGGCGAATTAGGTCCACTTAGTAGACGCTACAGTTAGCTTCCTTTAAAACGGCACTGTTAATTGAGAGTGAGGACTTTTTAAGGGTCTTAGGAGCTTTTCGGAGTTACTTGTTAGGATTGACAACCCTAGTGTTAGTAATCAACGTTTGCATCGCATGAACAGGTGACTCGTCCTATCAAGTAATAACTGTGCTAGGGTATTGTAGTTTGGAATTTGTATAACCATAACAATGAACGCACATCCCTGAAATTCCCCTTATCTCTATCGTTTATCTCTGTGTTTTATCTGCATCAAGTTGTTATTTGTTTTCAATTGTTTTCAGTTTTCAAAAGTTTCCAAAATCTTTCGGTTCTCCATATAGTAATTGAGTTCTAGTAGGAGATAGACACTTTGTGTTTGTTTTCCCCGTGTTCTATATACGGTACTGACCTTTGGCTATACTATTTCTATTCTGTATACTTGCAGGTATTAATATTGCTAAAAAATAGTGCATCAAGTATATTGCAGTATATATCAATATCAATACATACTGAATCTATAAGATACACGATATATACTGATTTTGAATGATCTTTTCAATATACAGGTGTAAGAAATGGTACAGTAGAACGGTACTGGTATACCGAATTTTAATATGATATACCGTAAAACCGATACGGTAACGGTATTCAAATTATTCCATATTGAAACTTCAGTATACCGTAAAGTTCGGTATGATAACAATATGATATTTTTCACATATAGATATTTTCGGTATGATATATGATATAACACTTTCAGTACGGTATATCGTTTGGTCCCACACCTAGTTGGTAGTTGTATATTGTCTATTCATAGGACATCTTATCCGTCTAGATTTATGCATAAAGGTAAAAATTGTGGATCCAAATACCATAGTTCTCCCTGTGCAATACAAGGCTAAGTTGCAAAAATTATAACGATGCCAACCAAGTTAAATCAAACAAGAAATAAAATTGAATTTTATAAATTCAAAGTTTGTGATCAATTGGTAACTAATTTTCGATCCAAAATTAAGATCAATTCTTAGCCATTAGATTAGAAGATCTAGTGTTTAAAATAATACCAAGTGGATTATATTTTAGATTTAAGTAATTATTAATTAAATTTAAAGGGTATTAATGTTAATTCTTATACTCCCTCCATACATGAAAAATAGGACACATTGTGAATGACACAGGTTTTAATGTGGAAGTGGTAAAGTAAGAGAAAAGTAGTGTTAGTAGAATGTAGTAAGAGAAAAGAAAAAAAATTACTAGAGAGAAGTATTGTTAGTGGAATGTGAGGTCCATATTAGTTAGAGAGAATGAAAAAAAGTAAGAGGGAAGTTATTGAAAACTTTTATTTTTTAAATGTGCTCTATTTTTCGTGATAACTAAAAATGGCAAATGTGCTCTATTTTTCGTGGACAGAATGAGTATATGGTAGTTATAACTAACTCCTTTCTCTCTCCTCAAAATCATCTCAAAACTTTAAATTTACGCAACTCTCTCAATTTAAATTATTTTTTAAAAAATATATCGAATTAAAGGTAGTTTTATAAGTATTCTACGAAATGTCAATTGAATATGTTCCGACGATGTTCGGATGATGACATTTAAAAAAATTTATTTCATTTTTCGTATATGTTGATAAGCAGTTTTTTTTTATCAACAAATGCATAAAAACTGTCAATATAATACATGTAAAATCTCAATAAAACAGTGTTGATATTTTCATGTACTTGTGTTGAAATACTCATATCATTGTGTTGATATTTGTAATACACTATGTTGATATAAAAAAAACTACGAAAACTATAATATGATAACAGAATAACGATCTTACCCCTTTGTTGATATTTTGTCTACTATGTATTGAAATTCGTGAGGTTTCTCATCCACTCATTTCAAAATCTAAGGGTGTAGATATGGTCTTAATTTTGGATTATGATGCTATAAGCAATATAACAGGGACCCGAAAATCATATACTCATCTAGTCCCATAAAAATATGTGCACTTGAAATAATACGAGAATTAATGCATAATTGATAAAGTAAGATAGATGAAGAGAATGAGTGTTAAAGTAGTGTTGTGGATAGTGGGACCCACATTATTATTAGTGTTTAATGAGTTGTAATGGTAGACTATAATAATATAAGTTGTAAATAAATTGACGTATGTTAGAGACAATTTTCTATAAATAAAAATGCTCATATTTTTATAGCGCCAACGAAAATAAAAGATGCACATATTTTTTACTGGACATGAGTATGTTGGTACACACAAAAATGGGACAATTGATCTCAACCAAGCTATGTGAAATTTTTATGCTTTGAGGAAAAAACTCAAAAGAGTATACTATATCAACTGGTCAGCTTTTATATGGAGGATACAATTATTTTTCTTCAATTTTCCTATACAGCAATAGTTGATGAAGAAAGAGTTTGGGGATTAAAATTGTGTATTTTCTTGAATGAATAAAAACGTTACAATAGTTCACCTTCACCTATTTATAGGTCTAGAAATATTCACATAAGGAAAACTAATCTCTGCCTATTTTACAGGGATTATACTCTATCTATGGAAGGAGATCTTAGGGATCAATTCGAATATTCTACGATATCTTCCAACACTCCCCCTCAAGTTAAGTAACGGGGTCACCAATACTTAACTTGCCCAATGCCTCTTTGAATGACTTCGAGTTCATAGCCTTTGTAAGTATATCTGCCAATTGATCTTCTGACTTGACATAAGGAAACTCGACTATCTCAGCTTCAATATTCTCCTTTATGAAGTGTCGATCCACCTCCACATGCTTAGTTCTTTCACGTTGTACTGGATTTTCTGAAATACTGATTGCAACTTTATTATCACAAAATAACCTGCAAGGTTGCGGCGACTGAAGGTCAAGCTCTGTCATGAGTCTCTTCAACCACAAAATCTCTGTGAGACCACTCTTAATCCCTCTAAATTCTGCTTCGGCACTTAAGAGTGCAACTACTTTTTGTTTCTTGCTCCTCCAAGTGACTAGATTTCCTCCAACAAAAGTGAAATATCCGGCGGTTGACTTTCTATCATTTGGGTTACCAGCCCAATCTGCATCAGTGAATCCATGCACTTCTAAGTGGCCATATTTTTTGAAGAATATCCCATGCTCAACAGTACCTTTCAGATACCGAACTATTCTTAGTATTGCCTCCCAATGATCTTCCTGTGGTGCATGCATAAATTGGCTGACTATCCCCACAGTGTATGCTATATCAAGTCGAGTGTGGGAAAGATAGATAAGCTTCCCTACCAACCGCTGATATCTCCCCCTATCAGCTGACTTCGCCCCTTCGAGTATCTGCAATCCATGGTTCTGTACCATAGGAGTGTCAGCAGGCTTACAATCTATCATTCCGACTTCCGCCAGCAGGTCAAGAACATACTTCTTTTGGCTGATGAAGATTCCCTGTCTCGATCTCAGGACCTCAATTCCCAGAAAGTATTTGAGAGGGCCTAGATCCTTAATTTCAAATTCTTTGAACAGATGTCTCCACAGTTCACCTATTTCTTCTTCGTCATCCCCAGTGATAATCATATCATCTACATAAATGATTAGGCATGTGATCTTTCCATCCTTGTTCTTGATAAACAATGTGTGATCTGAGTTACTCTGCATGTACCCATACTTCTTCATTACTTCAGTGAATCGACCAAACCACGCCTGATAAGGCTAATTTCATGCATCGGTAATGTGCGAAAAATGTTATAATTTGCTGGGTCTAACACGTTTCCTAAGCCAGATGTGTGAAGAAAATCGCTAGATCAAGGAAGTACTGAAGGAGATGGTCTAGCGAAGAAAAGGAACGAAGTGAGCAGGATTTACAAGGAAAATTGGCGTGACAGAGGAGTCTACAGCTGAGGGCAACAAAGTCTTATCTATACCTCGCTGGGCCCACTCAAACACCTATATATATAGAAGAGCATGCAACGCGAGAGGGATAGTTTTTTTTCACTCTTCTTAGCTCACACACTTTACACACACTTGGGAATGGATCTGGGGTGGTCGTGATCGGCAGGGTACTTTCTAGAAAATCTCGTGTTTGGCAACACCGTCCGAGTGAGGGCGAAGATACAATTACCTTCAATTTCAGTTGTTTTGCTTGTTTTCACCGTCGAACTTCACTTTTGGGAGTCGACCTTGATGTTGATGATGCTTAATTGTTTTACCGTTCGTGGATCTGCGTTTAGCGGTTAAATTTCAAGTCATTTTGCATAGATCTCTCTGCTGTTAGCTTATTTCTTCAACTGTTATGTCGATCTCTGTTTATTTTGATGTTGAGGTGTTTGATGTGGAATTTGGTGACAGATCTGTGGTTGTTTGAGTATTCGGAGTTCTTTTTTTAAAAAAAATCTGACGTGATGGAGAGTTTCTGCTGTTTGGAGTTCATGTCGGACGCTTGGATCCGGAGTGGATTTAGCGTCTGAGGTTGGATTCGACGTGTGGAAAGATAGTAGTTCGATAGATCTTGTTTTTTTTCCTTCTTGGTTTCTATTTTACTTCGTCTAGGGTATGCAGATCTGTTAAGTTCTTCGTTTATTATGCATAAATTTGATTTCAAGTCAGTAGCTCTGTTTTTATTTTGCTCATGCTGCTTTTCTAAGAAGTTTTACGCAATTTTGGTTGTTGAAGACGATGTCACTGTCAGTCGGTACGAAAGTTAGTTATTCTGCCAACTTTTCAGTCGTACCTTGCTTTTTCAGACATGGTCCCCACAGTAGGTTTATTTCCTAGGTCTAGCTGTTAGTTTAAGAATTTTTAAGAGTTCCCAAGTCAAGTTAATTTTGATTTTCCTCAACCCAAGAAAATTCGTGGCAGCAGCCAACACCAAAAACACTCCCAAATCCTTGAACATGAGTATTACGCATCCTTCTCTGTGGGATCGATCCCTACTTCCCTATACTAGGTTTAGTGAAGTGGTTGAGGGTTTTTAGAAAGAAAAAGTGTTCTGTGTGTCCGACGACCGGGATTCCTCGCGACCCACGAGTTCCTAGACCGAGTGATCTGGTGGACTTGCTGGATCTAGGGAACCTGCTATTTCCTATTTGAACACGCGTAGACCAGAGAACCTTTCAACGCCCTTGGAGACTGTTTTAGTCCATATAACGTCTTTCCAAGCTTGCACACTTCACCTGGTTGGAAATCATCACTAAACCCCGGTGGAGGAACCATGTACACTGGTTTTGGTAGTTCCCCGTGCAGAAAGGCGTTTGTCACGTCAAACTGGTGGAGGGGCCAGTCTTTATTTGCTGCGATGGAGAATAGCACTCTCACGGTATTAATCTTTGTCACTGGGGAGAATGTTTCCGCATAATCAACTCCGTAAGTCTGTGTATATCCTTTCGCCACCAGTCGAGCCTTATATCGCTCAATTGACCCGTCGGGTCTCCGTTTGATGGTAAACACCCATCTCCAACCCACTGCCTTGACTCCTTCTGGCAACTTCCCTTTAACCCAGGTATTGTTTCTCATTAAGGCTTTCATCTCTGTGAACATCGCCTCTCTCCAATGCTTGATTTTCATTGCTTCTTCGGCAGTTTGTGGTATTTCTTCCTCCTCATATAATGCTGCCGCAAAAGCTCGGGCCATCTTTGTCAGATTAGCCTGTGCAAAGTTTGCCACTCCATACCTACTTTTCACCCCTATTTTACCAGGAGAGTATCGGTTTGGTGGAACTCCCCGATTGATTCGATGTGAAAGCATATATCTGCCCGTATCTCCATCTACTGCGTTCTCCTCAGGTTCCAGACATACCTCGGATATCGGTTGAGGAGGGACAATAGGGCGCGAATGAGCTGACTCTGACAGAGCTTGCTCGGCAGGAGTGACGGGAAGAGTCTCTGTTGATTCCTCAATCAAAGGGCTTGGAGGTGACACAAACCAACTTAGACAGTCCCCATGATTATTTTCAGGTTCTCTCTCCCCCTGACTGTTAAGGTGGTGTGAGTAAAAGAACTCGGTTTCTAGGAAATTGCAATTTATGGTGGTGATGATTTTTTTGGTGTTTGGGTCGAAGCATCGGTACCCTTTCTGATTTACCCCATAACCCACAAAGACACATTTGGTCGCACATGGGGAAAGTTTGGTTCTCTCGTGTTTGGGAATGTGAACAAAAGCAGTACACCCAAAAACTTTTGGTGTCATGCTAAGGGATTCTGGGATGTTGGCTTGTTTGGAAAGAATATCAAGGGGTGTTTTCATTTTTAGAATTTTGGCAGGGAGTCTGTTTATGAGGTAAATGGCAGTGGCTATCGCTTCTGGCCAAAGAAAGGTAAGGACTGAAGGAACTGGCAGCGGAAGCGCTCACATAAATCAATTACATAATAATCATATCTATTTAGCAGATTATTTAGACAAAACCTATTCGCGTAATTATCACATGTATCATGCTCATAACTTGAATTAATCATGCTTTAAGAATATTGAAACCTAAAACATGCTTTTCTACGGAGCATAAAAATACCTAATTAATTCTCCAAAGAATTGAAGATGGCTAGCTTCTTCTCCACGTGATGCTTACAGTACTAGACCACAAATCTTCTCTTTGGTTCCCGAACTGTATCCCAATATCAGCGTGGGCTGATCTTACTAGAATACTATGACTTAAATAAAGAAGATATAAGAAATCATTTTAGGAATAGGAGTAGAATTCCAAAATTCCTAAAGCTGATGGGGCTGATATTTTCAAAAATTTCAATAATGAAAAATATGTTATTTCTGTCTCCTTTATTCTCCTATTTATATTAAGTTCCTTTTGGGCCCAGACAGGGATCTATGGAAGGTTTTGGATATGGGCTCATCCAATTTACTTTTTACTAATTAAATTGAACCCACAATTTAATAAAAGTTATAATTGGAATATTACGAGCAGCCACTACAGAAGTAATATTGAACTCTCCCCATCCAAATCCAAAATTACAAGTAATCCGGGTTTCCGTTTAACTTTCATTTCCCGTGCTTAAGATTAAAATGTCCATTAATTAATTAATGTCTGCTATTGACTTAATTAATTAACTTCTTATTAATTCCTAGAGTGGACTTAGCATGAAACGCTTATTTATTATTCATAGAGTAATCAAACTCCAACTAGCTAGGTTCCGAATAATAAAACCTTGTTTCGCACTCCTCTTGAGGACATTATCAAACGAGACTCTCCTCGCGCACGATTCAATATAATAGCAATCCTAGCACCGCTAGATATTGATCACCACTACCCAATATATCAGGATAATTGGGTTACGAAAAATCCGCACCATTTGATAAGTCAAAGTAGTGCATAATCAATACCGTATGCTCAATGCTAACCTACATTGATTAAGAAACAAATATTATCAAGACCTCGCCTTTCAGTAGATAGCCCAAGGACAAGTCTTGCTGTTAGATCCGTTCAGTGCTATACCACACCAATGTCATCTTATTTCAGTAAGGCTTAGAAATATGCGAACTGACATTGCAACCTTTCTCGATGGATAGTCAAATTCCATCTAGGTTGTGAAATTCATCTTTTTCTTTGTTTACAACTGACCGTGTTACCTTAAAGTGGACGACGCCCACAACCGGTCTACTAAAACAAAGACTTAGACTTTGTTAAGTTAACTTATACATTTAAACATGCATTAACATCCATTAAATGTAAAACATAACAACGTTATGACAAAAATAATCTGTTTTATTCCTTGAAAAATAAAATAAGAGTTTTAGAGTATTCAATCACTCGAAACGTGATTTCTAGTATACAAACTCTAACAATCTCCCACTTATACTCAAAACACTTTCGAGTATACAAAATGTGCTAACTAACGTCAAATTCTCCCACTTATACTGAAAGCGGATTGAGGTCTTGAATTAGTCGAACTCCCATTCCTTCAACATGGCTTTCATACGGCTTTACCGCTAATGCCTTCGTGAAAGGATCTGTCAGGTTGTTTTCTGACTCAATCTTGACCACTTTTATGTCTCCTCTCTGCACTATATCTCGCATAATATGATACTTCATCTCTATGTGCTTGCTCGCTTTATGAGCCCGTGGTTCTCTCGAATTTGCCACAGCACCAGAATTGTCACAATAGATGGTGATGCTCTTGGGCATATTCGAAACCACACCTAAGTCCAGAAGGAAGTTCTTAAGCCATACAACCTCTTTTGCAGCCTCCGAAGAGGCCACATACTCGGCTTCCATGGTAGAGTCTGCAATGCATTTCTGCTTTACACTCTTCCAAATTACGGCTCCACCTCCTAAGGTAAACACATATCCGGAAGTTGATTTTCTCGAATCTACATCAGCTTGAAAATCTGAATCTGTATATCCTAAAGGACAGAGCTCGGCTGCATTGTAAACTAGAACATAGTCCTTAGTCCGATTAAGGTACTTGAGTATGTTCTTTACGGCAGTCCAATGTCCTTGGCCGGGATTTGATTGATATCTTGCTACCATGCCAACAACAAAGCAGATATCAGGTCTAGTAAAAAGCATAGCATACATGAGACTACCAACTGCCGAGGCATATGGTATTCTTCTCATCTCTGCTATCTCAGATGTTGTCTTAGGACACATCTCTTGAGATAAATGGATGTCATGTCTAAAAGGTAGAAAACCTTTCTTGGAATCTTGCATGCTAAAGCGTCTAAGTACTGTATCGATGTAAGATTCTTGGGATAAGCACAACATTCTCTTAGCTCGGTTCCTAAGAACCTTGATACCAAGAATGTGTCCCGCATCACCCATATCTTTCATCTCGAACTGGCTGGACAACCAATGATACGACCTCATGTGGCGGACCCATGACGAAAGCCATGACAAGGCGGCTTCGGGATGGACTCGCAACTTTCATTCAAAAGTCCACGTGGGAGGAGCCTAGGAGGACGGATGAGCCAAAGTTGAGGATCGTGCTGAAGAACGAGGGCCAACCGGAGTTTCCAGAGGAAACGCCCGGGTCGGGCGTTTTCACATGTGAAAATCGCCCGACCAGGCGATTTGATTAAGGCGTAGAGGAGGACGCCCGGCCGGGCGTTTCGTGCGCCCGGCTCACTGTGGGAATTCGCCCGGGAACAGTGAAAACGCCCGTCCGGGCATTTTCGCCTATGAAAAACGCCCGACCGGGCGATTCTGCCGTTTTTAGATTTTGTGGGCCAACTTTCTATTTTTGGACCCATAGTATAAATACCTCTTGATGTCATTTCTTTTCCTTAGGTTTTTGCTGAATATATGCTTGAGAGATTTGTTCCTCTTTGAGAGGGTTTCCTATCCAATTCCTAGATTTAGGTTGCTTGGTTCATCAATTCTTAGTGAAGTATGGATCAAGTAGAGGTATGCTTCAAGGTTTGTGGTGTCCTTGAAGATCTAGCCATGGATGCATGTTAGTATGTTGTAAGTGTCTTAGCTTACCTCATCAATGACTATGTATCTCAATCTTCCACTCTATCCAATGTTAATTCTTGTTTTAATCATCTTAGTTTCCTAAATTCTTGTTGGGTTGCCATTATTGATACAATAGAAAATCTACTTCACAAAAATATTAGATCAATCACCTACAAATTGGGTAAATCCTTGGGAAATGGATCACAAAATACATGGATCCACATCAACCAAGTTCGCACTGATGACAACATCTTTTTATTGTTTCCAATTAGAAGAATGTCATCTACATACAAAACTAAGAACACAACATTTCCTTTTTCAACCTTCTTATACACACAGCTTTCATTGGGGCATTTTTCGAATCCAAACTTTTGAACAGTTTGATCGAAACACTGGTTCCATGATCTAGATGCTTGCTTGAGGCCATAAATGGCCTTCTTAAGCTTCCAAACCATGTGTTCCTTGCCCTTTACCACATAGCCTTCGGGTTGTTCCATGTAGATGGTCTCCTCAAGACTCCCGTTTAAAAATGCGGTCTTAACGTCCATCTGCCATACTTCCCAATCCATGTAAGCTGCTATAGACAAAAGTATACGGATCGATTTGAGCATGGCCACTGGGGAGAAGGTCTCATCATAATCGATGCCTTCCTTTTGGGTATACCCCTTAGCCACTAGTCTTGCCTTAAAGACTTTAACTCGTCCATCGGGTCCACGTTTATGTTTGTATATCCACTTGCTCCCAATGGCAGTACAACCTTCGGGTAGGACAGAGAAATCATAGACGTCTTTGTCTACCATTGATTGTAGTTCCGAATCCATTGCTTTCACCCATTCGCAATGATCGACATCTGTCTGCGCCTCTGCAAGATTCCAGGGATCAAGTACATTGTTGTCCGAGGAGTGATCCATGCACTCTCCCAAACCAATGTATCTTTCGGGCTCATGAGAGACCCTGCCACTGCGACGCGGCACTACAATATCTGGAGTATTAGTTGAAATTTCTGGAATTGTTGTTACACTGGGTAATTGTTCTTGGTTAATGGAAGTTGTGACTTGAGTTAGCTCTTCAAGAGCTATCTCACTGCTGGGCTTATGATTCATTACATAGTCTTCCTCTAAGAATGTGGCATGAGTGCTCACAATCACTTTCTGATCTCTGAGACTATAGAATTCATAAGCTTTCGTTCCTCTAGGGTATCCTATAAACACACATACCTTCGTCCTATATTCCAGCTTAGTTGGATCCTTTTCCAATACATGGGTCGGACACCCCCACACTCTGAGATGTTCCAGATTGGGCTTCCGCCCATTCCACAACTCATATGGGGTAGTAGGAACTGATTTAGAAGGTAAGTGGTCTAAGAGATAGGTTGCCGAAAGTAATGCATGTGCCCAAAACGAAATAGGTAACCGTGCATAACTCATCATCGAGCGGACCATATTTAATAAGGTCATATTCCTTCTTTCAGCTACGCCATTCTGCTGGGGTGTGCCCGGCGCAGTCGTATGGGAATGAATTCCCGCTACTGATAAGTAGTCCAAAAACTCGGCACTTGGGTATTCGCCTCCGCGATTAGATCGCAGGCATTTGATAATCTTACCATGACGCGTCTCTACTTTAGCCTTAAACTCCTTGAACTTGTCAAAAGTTTCAGACTTGTAGCGCATCAAATAGACATATCCAACTTTCGAGAAGTCATCTATAAAGGTGACGAAGTATCGATAGCCGCCCCTTGCCTCGGTTGACATTGGTCCACACACATCAGTATGAATGAGCTCAAGTACTTCCTTGGCCCTATTCCCCTTTGACCTAAAAGGTCTCTTAGTCATCTTGCCTTCGAGACAGGATTCACACTTCGAAAATGGTTCCTTCTCAAGACCTTTGATAAGATCTTGATCAACCATCGCATGAATCCTTCTTTCGTTGGCATGACCAAGTCTAAGGTGCCATAAGTACGTATCATTCATTGAACTTGAAGGTTCTTTTCTTTTCTTAGAAATTTTCGATGTAGCATTGAGTTCTGATTTACGTTGATTAAATTGTGTAGAAGTGATTGTGTATAGATTGTTTTCCATGATACCACGACAGATATAAGAGCCATCTTTCTTAATAACGCAATTGTCATTAAAAGAAATCGAATATCCATCAAAAGACAATTTAAAAACTGAAATTAAATTTCTTCTAAAAGAAGGTATCAACAAAACATTCTTCAAAATCAAAAATCTATCACTAGAAAAACGTAAATAAACGTCTCCCACTGCAACGGCCGCCACTTTCATAGCGTCGCCCAGCTGGACTTCGATCTCACGATCATGTAACCGTCTTGTCACCTGCATTAAGTCGGGATCAAAACATATATGATCAGTTGCTCCAGTATCAATAACCCAAGTATGAGTAGATGTCGAAGCCAAACATGACTCGACTACTAGAGCATGGTGTATACCTGTAGCCTTGCCCTTCTTAGGACAATCTGGCTTCCAATGACCTTTCTCTCCACATTTGAAGCACTTTCCAGTTGGCTTCTTGTCACCTCTCTGTTTCTTCTTTCCTTTAGCATTCTTAGCTGCCACTAGGTTCGGTGCCTTTTTCTTTCCTCTTCTAGGCTTAGAGCCAGAGGAATTAGGCGCCAAACTTAGCATGGCTACCTTAGCTTGAACCATAAGGTCCTCCGCCGACTGAAGCTCAGTCAGTAGCTCAGCCAAAGTATAATCCCGCTTGTTCATCTCGAAGTTGAGCTTGAACTACTGGAAGCTAGGGGGAAGACTCTGAAGGATTATAGTAACCTGGGACTCGGGATCAATCATCCCTCCCAAAACCTCAATCTGATTGAGGTGGCTCATCATCTCGAGGACATGTTGCCTCACAGACGTGCCTTCCTTCATAGACTTCGTCATGATACTCCGAAAGGCTTGAGACTTAGCCGTTCGATTCTGAGTACCAAACAGATTTGTAAGATTTTGCATAATCTCGGCGGCAGTTGTCATGGCAGAATGCTGATGCTTGAGTACTGAAGACATAGATGCCAACATGTAGCACTTAGTTATCTCATTCTCCTTATGCCACCGTTTATGCGCATTCTGAACTCCCACCGAGGCATTAGTCGCGGGGACTGGAGGCTGTGGAGTGGTGAGTACAAACTTGTACTCTTCAGCTGTGAGAACGATATCCAAGTTTTGTTTCCATTCGACGTAATTTTGGCCCTCGAGTTTGTTTTCTTTGAAAATGGCAGAAAGAGGATTAAAAGACATACTGACGGATTTTGTTGCACTGCAAACAGAAGAATTTACTATTTGTCATAAACTTATGTAAGGAAATTGAGTAGATTAACCATAAAACTTTTCAAAATCTTACACAGCAAAATTAATAAATTATATCCTCCTTTGGAGGTTAATACGCATTAAAATTTTGACAATTTTACTGGTCACAACACCGACGCATCAATATCTTCCTCCTTTGGAGGTCAACACGCCTAATGCTGCCTAAGCACGACCATCGGATTTAGCATTACAGTATTTTATTTCTACAACACACTCTCATAACAATGTTCATGTGCTGATAACAAAACCAAGCTATCTCATAAATTCTGATTGAACCCTGAAACTCGCAGTTCCTTAGGATTATTGTCCCCACTTTGCAGGTGGCAATAATATTGGGAACCACTTTCTAGTTCATTCTGTTTATTATGTGAGAAGTCCGCCCTTATGAACTTACTGTTTTCATAGGATTATTGTCCCTACTTTGTAGGTGAAGATAATATTAGAAAATCAGCTTCACAAAATTTGGCAGTCCAACCGATGGAGACCATATATAAACTTTTAGTTCATAATTATCGCTTAGATATTTGAGTTATGGTTTTTCATTATTTATCCTTTAGCCTTAAGGCAGATTAAGACTAATTAAATTCGGTTGGTATTTAATTGACTGGATAATTAAATCTTTTATTATCTTTAATATCTTAGTTTAGGAATTATTAATCTAGAATTTAATTCTTATTCATGTCATACTATAAGAAATATCTAAAATAAAGTACATTATTTATAATCTTAATTAGACATGAAAAATTAAATTCACATAATTTCCAAGTTCAAGATTAGGAAGAATATTAATTATATTATTTAATGTAATCTTATATATATCTATCTTATTATAGATTCTAGATATATATTATATTTAGGAAACTATTAAATTATTCTTATCTATATCATCTAGGATATAAAATATTCATAGATATTAGAAAATAATCCAAATATTCCTAAAATCTAGGGAAATCTTCCCAAAATATTTTATTTCATTAAATAATATTATTTTCAATGATATCTATTAATTTATGAATTAAATAATCATTAAACTAATCTTTCGTCAATATCTTACGATTCGAGGTTTGCACGAATCAACACGACGAAGATTTGAAGACTCCGCCGGAGACGCTCGCCGGGGCGGCGAATTCGCCGCCCGACCGCCGCCGGCAGTTCGCGCCCGAAGGCGCCTTGCTTCCTCCTCCCTATCTCTCTGCGGAAAGCCGCCGATACATTCCCAACCGCCGTCAACAACCAGCCGCGCAGCAAAGGCCGCGCAGCTCCGGTGTACTCCCACTGCTCCGGCGGCCTTGCGCGAACCAGCAGCCGCCGTCACCGGCGATGCTGCTCTCGGTCGTGCTCCGCTAGGGCTAGGCGACTAGGGTTAGGTTTTTCTAGGGTTAGGGTTAAGGTTTGCGATTTCCGGTGGCTTCGCCACCCAATCGCATCGTCGGTGTTTTAGCGCCGGGGATTCAAGGCAGACCCGAGCATGGCGGCGGCGTGGACGAGCTCCTCTGCTCGCGTTCACGTCGCCACACATCCGTCGTCTCGCACCCAGATCCCGTCGCGTTTAGCCGGGAGTTGCATGGCTGGGCGGTCTCGTCGACGGTGCACACGAAACCGAAATCGTCCGTGCATCGCCGGTGGATTACACCTGATGCTCCCACTCTATCGTCGGCGAACGTCGATCTCTATCGAGCGTCGGCTAGGGTTTCGTCGGGCTTGGCTGGTGGCGCGCGCGAGCCCTTGCTCGCCGGCGCGTCGCCCTCGGCTCCCACTCAGTTCGATAACCCTACTCCGATCGCACGTAGTGCGATTCATCCCGGTGCAAGCGCCGACGAATCGCACATCTCGTTCGTTCGAATAATTCAAGTTCTATGATTCGAATGTTCTTGAGTTCATCATGCATAAACATAAATAACAAAAACACAAGAACATGCTTCGTAATCAATTAAGACATGCATACATGAATTTCGCGAAATTTAAATCCAAATAATCAGAGCCAAAGACTGGCTCTGATACCAATTGAAGGAACTGGCAGCGGAAGTGCTCACATAAATCAATTACATAATAATCAAATCTATTTAGCAGATTATTTAGACAAAACCTATTCACGTAATTATCACATGTATCATGCTCATAACTTGAATTAATCATGCTTTAAGAATATTGAAACCTAAAACATGCTTTTCTACGGAGCAGAAAAATACCTAATTAATTCTCCAAAGAATTGAAGATGGCTAGCTTCTTCTCCACGTGATGCTTACAGTACTAGACCACAAATCTTCTCTCTGGTTCCCGAACTGTATCCCAAAATCAGTGTGGGCTGATCTTACTAGAATACTAGGACTTAAATAAAGAAGACAAAAGAAATCCTTTTAGGAATAGGAGTAGAATTCGAAAATTCCTACAGCAGATGGGGCTGATATTTTCAAAAATTTCAATAATGAAAAATATGTTATTTCTGTCTCCTTTATTCTCCTATTTATATTAAGTTCCTTTTGGGCCCAGACAGGGATCTATGGAAGGTTTTGGATATGGGCTCATCCAATTTACTTTTTACTAATTAAATTGAACCCACAATTTAATAAAAGTTATAATTGGAATATTACGAGCAGCCACTACAGAAGTAATATTGAACTCTCCCCATCCAAATCCAAAATTACAAGTAATCCGGGTTTCTGTTTAACTTTCATTTCCCGTGCTTAAGATTAAAATGTCCATTAATTAATTAATGTCTGCTATTGACTTAATTAATTAACTTCTTATTAATTCCAAGAGTGGACTTAGCATGAAACGCTTATTTATTATTTATAGAGTAATCAAACTCCAACTAGCTAGGTTCCGAATAATAAAACCTTGTTTCGCACTCCTCTTGAGGACATTATCAAACGAGACTCTCCTCGCGCACGATTCAATATAATAGCAATCCTAGCACCGCTAGATATTGATCACCACTACCCAATATATCAGGATAATTGGGTTACGAAAAACCCGCACCATTTGATAAGTCAAAGTAGTGCATAATCAATACTGTATGCTCAATGCTAACCTACATTGATTAAGAAACAAATATTATCAAGACCTCGCCTTTCAGTAGATAGCCCAAGGACAAGTCTTGCTGTTAGATCCGTTCAGTGCTATACCACACCAATGTCATCTTATTTCAGTAAGGCTTAGAAATATGCGGACTGACATTGCAACCTTTCTAGATGGATAGTCAAATTCCATCTAGGTTGTGAAATTCATCTTTTTCTTTGTTTAGAACTGACCATGTTATCTTAAAGTGGACGACGCCCACAACCGGTCTACTAAAACAAAGACTTAGACTTTGTTAAGTTAACTTATACATTTAAACATGCATTAACATCCATTAAATGTAAAACATAACAACATTATGACAAACATAATCTATTTTATTCCTTGGAAAATAAAATAAGAGTTTTACAGTATTCAATCACTCGAAACGTGATTTCTAGTATACAAACTCTAACAGGGACATTGGAATCAATCATGAGAGCACGAGTTACTTCTAGGATGGTACGGTTTTTTCTCTCTGCCACCCTATTTTGTTCGGGTGTATAGGCACATGAGGTTTGGTGAATTAGGTCTTTCTCCTTAAAAAAATCTGACATGGTACTATTAACAAATTCCCTCCCATTGTCTGACCGAAGGACTTTGATGGTAGTGTGAAATTGGGTTTGGATCATTTGAAAAAACAGGATAAATTTTTCAACTACCTCAGATTTATGTTTCAAGAAATATATCCAAGTCATTCGTGTGCAGTCATCAATAAAGGTCACAAAATATCTAAAATCATTCCCCCCAATAACAGGTGCAGGACCCCACACATCAGCATGAATCAAATCAAACATAGATTGCATACGGGTATTAGAAGGTTTAAACGATTGTCTGTGGCTCTTGGCCAAAACACATGTCTCACACGAAAAATCTCTAGACAACAAAAAATCGGGAAATAAAAGTTTAAAATAACCATGGGAAGGGTGTCCTAGTCTTCTGTGCCACAACCAAGCCTCTTCTTTTGTGGATCCGTGAGCCAGCATTGCACTCCCATGGTGAGCTACCCCGTCCACATAGTAGAGTCCTTGGTTCTCAGTGCCACGCCCAACGATCCTCCTTGTCCGAATATCCTGTAATATGAAAAAACTTGGGTACATTAGCAGTGTACAATTCAGCTCCCTTGTTACATGACTCACAGACATCAATCGTTGAGATAAGCTAGGAACAAATAAACTGTTCGATAATCGGAGATTTGGAGATATTTCTATGGTTCCAGACCCTTCCACTGTAATTAACTCTCCATTTGCAGTTCGGATATAGGTTTTAGTAATTTCACCAAAATTAATAAAATCAGATCGTTCCGGAGTCATGGTATCAGTGGCTCCGCAGTAAAAAATCCAACTCTTTTTTCTAGCACTATCAATATTTTGCACACTAAATGCAGCGGAAATATTCAATAACGGTGCAAAACGATTATGGGTCTTAATTTGGTCAATATCTGGGGTCATTTCGAAATTAACAGTTCTCGGATGGTATTTCTCATAACTGTTCACAGAATGGGGTCTCAAATGTAATTTAGGCATAATATGGGGTGCAAAACAAAATTTTCGAGTTTGATTAGGGTTTGACAAATTGTCAAACCCTTTACCTCCCAAATATCCGCCGCCTCCTCCCCATTTGTGCGATTCTGTCTCGCTGGCCTTTTCCACGAAATTCCCGACGCGCACGCTGCCAACTCCGCCGCCGCTGCCGCTCCCGGTGTCGGCTTCTTGATTCGGAGGGTTGTGAGGTAGATTTCCCCCTCCGGTTCCACCTTCGCGGCTGTGAACCGAGCTCTGGTTTTGTTGTTCGGTTATACCGACCTCGGCGAACTTCGCCTGGGCTCGAGCTCTCTGCCTTTCGTCCCACCATTCTGGGTATCCTACCCAGAGAAAACAACTTTCCTTCGTGTGTTTGTTCTTGCCGCAGTGAGAACACCACAATTTTCTCTTGTCCGGCTTCCCTCCGGCTTGGTGAGCGGCGGCTCCGGCAGGTGGAGGACGATGCGGTCCATTTCGATTGGTTGGTCTATCTCTCTGTGCTCCAAATCCATATCCGATCTCCCCCGATGATGTATCGGCGCTCCCTACGCCAGTGGCATCTCCGATTGGTGAAGAGGATGTCGGCGACATGATATTGCATCGAGTCGCCTCCTTCTTCACCAATGCGTAGGCCTCTTCGACTGAGGGATACGGCTCAAGTTTGAGGATATCTCGCCGGATTGCATTATATTCCGGGTTTAATCCAGTGAGGAATTTGTAAAGCCTCTTCTCGCTTGTGAAATCTCTGAACTGTTTGATCCCCTTATCGCAGCATGTCACCGGTTGTTTTTGCCTTCTGTCGACATTAATCCATAATCCATGGATTCGACGGTAATACGTCTCAAGGTCTAAGTTCCCCTGTCTAATATATAACACTTTGTCTTCCAGGTCGTAGATATGGAATGAATCTGCCTTGCTTTCGAACGTGATTCGAAGGTTGTCCCACAAAGCTTTGGACGTTTGGTGGTGAGCAAAATCGACAATAATATCATGTTCGATATTGTCGATTATCCACGAGAAAACCACGAGATTGGTTTCCTCCCAATCTCTATATCCCTTGCTGTTTGGTTTCTGGTGGCTCATCGACTATGTGGGAGTATCCTCTCCTTCCTCCTATCGCGACTTTCATACGTCGTGACCATAACGGGTAATTCTTCCCGTTGAGTTTGAACGCCACGGTAACGTTCTTGCTTGACCTCAATTTTGAGGGTTCGGTTGTGGGTTTTTCATCATCTGTGTCTGACATTTTTTTTGTGAATAGGGATGGATTTTCTGGGTTTGATTTCAGCCTCTTGGCCGAGTTTTGGTATGGTTAGGGCTAGGATGAAATTTTTCTGAGCCCTAAAACCTACTCTGACGCCATGAAGAAAGAGTTTGGGGATTGAAATTGTGTATTTTCTTGAATGAATAAAAACGTTACAATAGTTCACCTATTTATAGGTCTAGAAATATTCACATAATGAAAACTAATATCTGCCTATTTTACAGGGATTATACTCTATCTATGGAAGGAGATCAATTAGGGATCAATTTGAATATTCTACGATATCTTCCAACAGTTGAGACAACTTGTGACATAGTCTTCGAGAGGTGGAATGGGATCCCCGGCTATGAAGGGTGCAAAACACCTCTGCTTTCCCTCATACCCCAATATTTTATTCATCAAACAAAAACAAAAGGTTTATAAAATAATGAGGTGTGAGGAACAATATCCCATGTTGTGCACCCCTCCACAGCAGGGGATCCCAGCCCCTTCGAACTACATATACTGCGTCAATAAATTAAACATTGATATCTAAGCATATTATGTGCTATATATCGAGGTAGTTAGAATTTTAGAGATGGAGAAAATAAGGTTTAATTTCATTCCGAAAGCGAAAACACATGTAGTAATCTGCACTATTTATTATGTTAGGCCTCCTATTCGTAGCTTAGCCTACTTTCTTTAACAAAAACAGAAAAATATTGTTTATGTTATGACTCCCTTTTCCCCCCCGACGAAGTTTTTTTTAAAATGGATATAGCCAAAAAAACAAATCCCCGTAAAATCAAAGTTAGGCTATATTGTTTGTGTATTTAATAGGGAGTATTTTTAAGGGAAAAATCATACTAAAACACATTTTAAAAAATGAAGCACGGAGTGTAAGTAATGATGAATCATATATGAAACATGGTAAACTCGCTATAAAAATTCCATGGATTAAAATAAATGGAATATTTCGCTTTTATGAATTCAAAATCACGAACTCATTCAATAAAGTAACGAATTCATTATGAATATTCACGATCAAATAATAAATAAGTAGTAAGTAATTTATAATTTTAATTTTTTCCAATCCTGCATTAGTGCATGCACAAGATAAACGGTGCTCTATTTCAATAAATTATAAATGTACAAGACAAAGAGATATTGTCAATGAAAAATGCGTCTCATTTCATTAAAGAGAAAAGAGTTTTTAAAATTGGAAAGTGAATATTCTTACAGGACAGATTAGAAAGAATATAGTGTATATTCTTATGGGACGAAAGGATATCTAATATTCCATTATATTTTAGTTTGTACACCAATCCATGTATTTTCGTTTATGTCATCTGATCATATATTACATTATTATTAATATTAAATGTACATGCAGCAATAATGCTGATTATCATTTTCCATAGCATTTATATAATGAAGCTTTCTTTCTTTCTTTCTTTTTAGATCTTCTAGAAACGCATCATAGTTAAATTCAAGGACAAAAGTATCTCGTGAACTTTATTCGATTGCATTTTTTGCTGCTGGAGAAACTGAACCCTACCGTTATAGGAGTATTACTTCATTGGGCGGAACTACGTATAAAGGAGGGAGGGCTTTAGCCCTAATGAATCTAAATTTTTTAAAATTTCTATTATAAAGTTTCAAAATATGTTCATATTTATACATATTATAGTATAAAAACCTCTATTCATAATCTAAATTATTTGAAAATTTAATTTCAAATAAAATTTTGAATATTTAGCCCCTACTCGTATTCATTTCTGCGTCCGCAAATCATTTATCTCAATCCTAATTATATAGCTTTGATTTATTGCAACAAAACCAGCCACCAATTGTAAAAGCGGAATTAGATATATGTTGACTATGTACAATCAAGCACCTGAATAGAATGTAGGATATCAAAACTTAATTAATGTTCATGATGAGAATCAATCAAATTTCTGCAAGTCTTGATATTCAATGGACCTGTACCTGCATCAGCTGAATACTGCCATGCTCATCAACAAGTCTTGCAGCTAGCACCACCCTCTCTCTACACACACTATATATACTTGTGTGTGTTTTTAGTTGAAATAAAAAAGTTAGTTATCAGTGATTGAAATGGAAAGGGAAGAGGTAGGCAGCACTGTGCCGTTTTACCGGCTCTTCGCCTTTGCTGATCCTGTGGATCAAGTGTTGATGATAGTTGGTTCAGTGGGTGCCGTTGGGAATGGAGTGTGTACGTCTCTAACGGCATTCCTTTTCGGGGAACTCCTCGATTCTTTCAGCCAAATCCAGAACAACGGTGTTGTTTCCATTATCTCAAAAGTATCTACATCTCATCATATTCATTCTCTACCTACTTGTTTATGGTAGCTTCATGATTTTGTGCTTTCGATCATCACTTGTATCTCACATTTTCATGTTGCATTTCAATCCTTAGGTGTCACTAAAGTTTGTGTATTTGGCTATGGGATGTGGCGTGGCAGCATTTCTTCGTAAGTTTTACCCTGTAGCCATCTTAATCATATTGTTGAACTCTAACATACTTAACTTTGAATGATCTATAGAGGTGGCTTGTTGGATGATCACTGGAGAAAGGCAGGCTGCAAGAATTAGGAGTCTATATTTGTCATCAATTTTGAGGCAAGATGTTGCTTTCTTTGATAAGCAAAGTAATACAGGAGAAGTGGTTGGAAGATTGTCTGGTGACACTCAGCTTATTCAAGACGTCATGGGTGAGAAGGTACCTACTTTCTCTCACATCTCTATGCTTCTATGAACTGCCCAAACAAGAATTCTTGAACAGCGTCTTTTTCCTATGATTTCTGGAGAGAAAAGATTACATGTTGTATATGCATCCTCCTGCAGGTTGGCAGGTTCATTCAGCTAGTATCAGCATTGTTGGGAGGTTTCGTGATCGCGTTTATCAGAGGATGGCTTGTTACGCTCGTCATGCTATCATCCATTCCTCTAATGGTGATATCAGGAGGTGTCATGTCGCTACTCCTGTCGAAGATGGCATCTCATGGCCAAGAAGTGTATGCTAAGTGCGCAGCTATAGTTGAACAGACGATTGGCTCAATCAGAACGGTCTCATCCTTGTTAACAATCTTTTGCTTCCATATAGTACATTTTTAGACAAAATACACGTTGACATATGCGTCTATGATTCTGTTCAGGTTGCGTCGTTTACTGGGGAGAAGCAAGCTGTGGCTGACTACGATAAGTCCCTCATCAAAGCCTACAAATCAGGGGTGCACGAAGGGCTGGCGAGTGGGCTATGGATCGGATCAGTCATGTTCATTGTATTATGCAGTTATGCTCTGGTTACCTGGTTTGGAAGCAAGATGGTCTTGGAGAAGAGATATGCTGGTGGTGACGTGATCATCGTGATCATCGCCATGGTTACTGGTTCAACGTAAGTACATATACTATTGATGTTGCTGTTGCTGCAGTTTATATTATATATTGATGTTGTATGTTGTGTAGGTCTTTTGGACAAGCATATCCTTGCATGTCGGCATTTGCTGCAGGGCGAGCAGCAGCGTACAAGATGTTTGAGACGATAAAGAGGAAGCCCGAGATAGATGCATACGACACAAGTGGGGAGATGCCAGAAGACATCCGTGGGAATATAGAGTTTAGAGACGTGCATTTCAGCTATCCGGCTAGGCCTAATGAGCAGATATTCAGAGGCTTAAATCTGTCGATTTCGAGTGGTCTGACAGTGGCTCTGGTTGGGCAAAGTGGAAGTGGGAAATCAACTGTGATAAGTTTGATAGAGAGGTTTTATGACCCTCAACATGGTGAAGTTTTGATTGATGGCATCAATCTGAAGCAATTCCAGCTTAAATGGATTAGGTCCAAAATAGGGCTTGTGAGTCAAGAGCCTGTGCTTTTCACAGCTAGTATTAAAGATAATATTGCATATGGTAAGGATGGTGCAACAATTGAGGAAATCAGGGCAGCAGCAGAACAAGCCAATGCTGCTAAATTCATTGATAAATTGCCCCAGGCAACAACCATGACCTCTTTCTTTTCTTTCCCTAATTCATTTTGAACAAACTAATACTAATACAAGATGACTTTGTTTTCTGCAGGGACTTGATACCATGGTAGGTGAACACGGAACTCAGCTTTCGGGTGGACAGAAACAACGAGTAGCCATAGCTAGAGCGATCTTGAAGGATCCAAGGATTCTACTGTTGGATGAGGCTACAAGTGCACTAGATGCAGAATCAGAAAGAGTAGTGCAGGAGGCATTAGACCGAATAATGGTGAACAGAACAACTGTAATTGTTGCACATCGGTTGAGCACAATTAGGAATGCCAATATGATCGTTGTCATTCACCAAGGCAAGGTGGTTGAAAAAGGTACTACTATCTCTCTCTTTACTCTTTTATCTCAACTTGTACGGTAAACAAGACATTTCCTTTGCAAGAGAAGACTAATTTGATTGTAACTGCAGGGACACATTCTGAACTATTGGAAGATCCTGAAGGTGCGTATTCTCAGCTCATACGCCTGCAGGAAGTAAACAGAGACACATCAGAGCATGTCAAAGGCAAAGAAAGATCAGAAACAAGTGTGGATTTGGAGAGATCGCAGTCAAGTCGAAGGATGTCACTCACACGTTCCATGAGTCGGGGCTCATCTAGCAGCCGTCACCACTCATTGCCATTCACAATTGGCCTACCTGCAACAACACTAAACGTCTCTGAATCTGCACTAGAGAAATCAGATCACGAATCATCTGAAATGCCTCCGAAGGTCCCTCTCCGCCGCCTTGCCAATCTCAACAAGCCAGAAACACCAATGCTCATAGCAGGAGCCGTCTTTGCCATAATAAATGGCTCTATTTTGCCAATCTTCGGCCTACTACTAAATAACGTGATCATAACCTTCTGCGAGTCCCCAAGTGAGCTGCGCAAAGACGCAAAGCTTTGGGCCATCATACTCATGGTGCACGGGGTGGTGTCTCTGATCGCATATCCAGCGAGGACGTATCTCTTTGGCTTGGCGGGGAACAAGCTGATTAGGAGGATCAGACTGATGTGCTTCGAGAAGGTGGTGAATATGGAGGTGGGGTGGTTCGACAAGGGAGAGCACTCAAGTGGGATCATCCGAGCAAGGCTGTCTGCTGATGCTGCCACTGTTAGAGGTCTGGTCGGCGACGCGCTTGGGCAGATAATTCAAGATTTGTCATCATTGGTTGCTGGGTTAGCCATTGCCTTTGAAGGTAGCTGGCAGTTGTCTCTGATCATCATGGCGATGATGCCTTTGTTTGGAGCGAATGGATATGTACTGCTCAAGTTCATGAAAAGGTATAGCGCAGCTGCTAAGGCGATGTACGAGGAGGCGAGCCAGGTGGCGAATGACGCAGTGGGGAGTATAAGGACGGTTGCTTCCTTTTGTGCGGAGGAGAAGGTAATGGACATGTATAGGAAGAAATGTGAAGGGCCTATGAGCATTGGGATTAAGCAGGGATTGGTTTGTGGAGTAGGTTTTGGGATAGCCTTTGCCCTCCCCTTTCTGATTTATGCTACCAGCTTCTATGCTGGAGCTCGACTCATTGATGATGGCAAAGTCACTTTCTTTGAAGTAAATCAGGTAACCACGACCAACCAATCATTCATTCATTCATTCATTCAATTCTCTTCTCTAACCCTAATCCTAACTAATTAAACGTTGCAGGTTTTCTTCGCTCTAGCCATGATGGCACAAGCAATCTCTCTATCCAGCTCTTTTGCACCGGATTCAAACAAAGCCAAGGTTGCAGCAGCGTCAATATTCACCATTCTCGACAGGGAATCGAAGATCGACCCCAGTGATGAATCCGGCATCAAATTAGAGAGTGTAAAGGGAGAGATCGAGCTCAAACATGTGAGCTTCAAGTATCCGACCCGACCCGATGTGCAGATCTTCAGAGACCTCTCCTTAACGATTCATGGCCAAAAGGTATATACATTACGATTAGGTAAAAGTAGATTTAATTGACGGAATTGTTGATTATCAATACTCAATTTGCAGACAGTAGCTCTGGTTGGAGAGAGCGGGAGCGGCAAATCAACGGTGATATCACTGTTACAGAGATTCTACGATCCAGATTCAGGGCGCATAACCCTAGACGGCGTCGAGATCCAAAAATTCCAGCTGAAATGGCTGAGGCAGCAGATGGGGCTGGTGAGCCAAGAGCCGGTGCTCTTCAACGACACGATCCGCGCCAACATAGCCTACGGGAAGGAAGGGGAGGCGACGGAGGCAGAAATCATCGCGGCAGCGGAGCAGGCGAATGCGCACAAATTCATAAGCGGGCTGCAACAGGGGTACGACACGGTTGTGGGGGAGCGCGGGGTGCAGCTGTCGGGGGGGCAGAAGCAGCGTGTGGCGATTGCGCGGGCCATCGTGAAGAGCCCGAAGATTCTGCTGCTGGATGAGGCGACGAGCGCGCTAGACGCAGAGTCAGAGAGAGTGGTGCAGGACGCGCTTGATCAGGTGATGGTGAACCGAACGACGGTGATTGTGGCGCATCGGCTGTCCACGATCAAGACGGCCGATTTGATAGCGGTTGTAAACAATGGAGTGATTGTGGAGAAAGGGAAGCATCAGAGTTTAATTAACATCAAACATGGATTTTACGCATCATTAGTTGCGCTTCATGCGACATCCTAATTTTTACTGAGTTTATGCAATATGTAATGCATGAAACCAAGATTTAATTAGTTAAATCAAAACAAAATAGAACTTTTATAAAGATAATGTACTCCATTTGATTAGACGAACAACATGTGCAACATTTACAGATCTCTTTGAATGCTTTTCTGGACTCCTTGCCCCCTACAACTAAACCTGGAATTGTGCTGTATGGCCGCATGGTTTCAGTTTATAATTTCTCTCAAGAGTCGTAGCATCTGCTGATGTAATTCCTGGTGACAAATCACCAAGTGAGGACGCCTTAAGGACATTGATCTATGGAACTGGGATATATTTGTCAACTATCCATGCTTCTATTTCTGTAGCGCATGCAATACTGTTGTCATTGATACCATAAACTGAATCTACCTGAAGTTCAGAGAGACCGTTGCCTGGGTGCTGAAGTGGAGGTTGCCTTGGCAATAATTCAGGGGCCATCTGCTGAAATGTCAAAAGGGGTTGTTAAAAGGCCTGGTGGAAATAGCCGGATAATTGTGTGTGCTGGTGGACCATGTACTTATGGCCCTGGTTCCGTACCTCATTCTCTTAATCATCCAAACTATTTGCACTTACAGAAATCAGAATTAAAATGGATGGACAATCTAGGTTGTGACATGTCCTGGGACATGTCCTGTACGGGTTCCTCTACTGCAGCCTCTTACAAAATCTTCTGGAGGCGTTTTGATTCTTCATGATGATTTTGGGGAAGCATTTGGTGTGAATCTGCAGAGAGTGTCTTCAAGGGCTGCAGGTTCTCATGGTTTATTGGAAATCAGGTGTTCTGACAGTATCTTTGTCAGTCAAGTGGTTGGACCTGGTGAGGAGGCCCGTGTGGATAGCCATGAATCTTTTAAGAATGACACTGCTGTCGCTATTCAGATGCTGAGTGTTGAAGAAACCCAAAGTTTTGCCGTGTCAATGGAGAATCGTGCAGATATCAAGAGCAATTTTGTGCACTTTCAGTTTGCAATTCGGTATTCAACTGCTTATCAAGCACAAGACCTAGCCAATGGGCATATCAAATTACTTCTAAATAGTGACCATGTTGTTGCATTTTCCATTCAAGAATTTGGCATCTCTTAAGCTGTTAAGCAACACCATGTTAGGGTGCTTTCCTGGAATTCATTACTTGCTCAAGTATTGGATTCTCTTTCCTTGCATTTATTCTCTAATTGCTTAATCTGTCTTGTTTTGAAGTTTAAATTGTTTCTGGCACTTCTTTTGATATGCATATACTGCTGAAGGATGGAATACTTCTTTTACTTTTTTTTTCTGAGCTAAAAAAAACACCTATACTAACTAAACTATTTCTGAACATCACCATCCATGCTGTTTCCATCTGCATTATGATGGTGTAAATGTGGTGTTTTTGCTGTTTTGGTTGTTGTGGGGGGGTAAGAAGCAAAAGTTTTAGTAAGCAATGAGATCAGAATTCCAGAGGGATGATGAGCAACGCCAAAAATTGAATTCATCCTAACTACCGATCTCAGGTGACGTCTAAAACAAAAGAGCCTTAAATTGTTCACATCCAAATCCAAGAATATCTGTTCTTATTGTTATTTTTTCAGGGTGCTGAGCTTGCTGCACAGGAAAGAAAGAGTGCAGCAGCATTGGCTGCTTGTAGGACATTGGCTGAAGAGCTAACTGAGCTGCGTTTTCCAGCTCCTAGGATTCTTGCATTTAAGGTAAGAGAGCAGGTTTATGTTAAATATGAAAACACAAGTGGTTATTGTCATGGAATTCCATATTTAGCCTGGGATATGGTTGTCTGATACAGGAGGGGAGCTCACAGGCTCGATATTTTGTGTCTCGCTTGATACCAGCACGCAAAGATCCTCCATACGAACAGGTTTGCTTGCAATTTCAACTTCTTGTTGTATGTTGAAGTAAGGCTGGTGAAAAAAGTGTGATATAATGATGGGGTGTGAGTGGTGGTGATTGCAGGAAGCAAGATTTCCTCAGCTTCGAACGCTGAACGCAGACGAGAGAACGAAGCTAAAGAGTAGTTTTATTCACTTTGATGATCCTAGCTTCTGTGAGTGGATGCGAAGCTTGAAAGTGTTGCCCCCGAGCCTAGCTAAGATGGCCTTGTTTCTCTTCTACACCCTATTTTCATCATCCCTTTTTTATGGATGCTCAATTTTGATTTATTTTCTTTTTTTTTTTTTAACATAGGATACTTGTACACAATGCAGCTCAAATCGTATAATCAATTTTAGGCAGCTGCTATACAATTCTTACAGGACTTTGATTGCCTTCATGCTTTGTTGGTTTTTTATTACTACTAAGTTGACTCAATTTAGTGTAGACATTAATTTAGATTACTACATACCTAATTTTTACCCTTTTTGTCACTACTTGCATTTATCAAACAGTAATAAATTTACTAGTATAATTATTTTATCATAATTTTATAAATTTCACTTCAATTATAATTATTTTATCTTAATTTCATAAATTTCGCTTCAATAATTTGTTGTTCAATTATTTTCTGTTTCTAATAATATTCCTACAAAGCTATAAAAAAAAAAAAAAAAAATCGACGGAATGCCCGTGAATTAATGAATAAAAATATTACTCAAAATAATGACAAAAAGTTATTGAGGAGTACTAGAAATATCGAAAAGAGGTGAATTAGCAGTAGGACCGCGAAGAGAGAATCTTTGGAATTGCAATATGCAGATCCTTCACATCCCATGCTTGGAAGATAACTACTCTTACATGTAATCAAATCCCAACTCTTGAGAATTCATTGTTTGAGAACCTAATTGGAATTAGGTTTGCAGGATTATCGATGAGGCGACGAAAGAAGCAGCGGTGGTAGACCCAGTGGAGCCTCACAAGATTCTACGAGTAGCTCAGGAAAACGGTGTTGACCTCAAGCTTGTCCTCACCACCCATCATCACTGGTCTCTCTCTAATCTCTTTTCACTTTTATCAATTTCTAAAATTCTTCCTTCTCTAATTTAATAGCCTTTCAGCTCAATTTGATGTTATTGGAATTTGTTGGTGTGTAGGGATCATGCTGGTGGCAATGAGAAGATGAAGCAGTTGGTGCCTGATATCAAAATATTTGGGGGTTCCCTTGATAATGTGCAGGCATGCACTAACAAACTTGAAAACGGTGATAAGTTATCTCTTGGGGCTCACATCAATATATTGTCTCTCCATACACCATGGTATTATTGGCTGCTTCTATTTGTTGGATTACCCTTATACCAGTGGTACTTGCTTTTTTCCTTAAATCACTACTCCACGTTGCCTGCTTCCTGTATGAGTTTTCGATCCTTGATTAATTGCACAATCACTACATTATCTCTGCCACAACAATGAATAAGTCGTTTTGTTCTGATTTCAGCCACACCAAGGGTCATATAAGTTACTATGTGACTGGCAAAGAAGGAGACGACCCTGCTGTTTTTACTGGCGATACCTTGGTGAGCCAAAATCATTTTTACTTTTGTAGAGTTGCTTTAATAATATAGACATTTTTGTGAACAACTTACAAGAAGCAAATCTAAGTAGCTTGTCAAGTTGATGGATGACCTAGTAAACTGTTTGGAGGCATTTTTATCAATAGAAAACTGGATTCTCCAGGTTAAAAGCACTGTGACTATGGAGCTCATACTCATGCTCTTGGTGATAAGCAGTGCATAGTGATACAATTAAATTTCATGTTTATTTTGATCTGATGATATATTGAAACCTGCATGTTATGAATTTGCAGTTCATTGCTGGCTGTGGAAAGTTTTTTGAAGGCACAGCTGAGCAGATGTATCAGTCATTGTGTACTACCCTTGGTTCTTTGCCGAAGCCAACTCGAGTATATTGTGGTCATGAGGTAATATAAATTTGTACTGTGTTGGTTTTTCTTCACTATTCTTCTCTCAGGAGTGAGTAATTGTTTATGTGCACAATATTTTTTCTGTCGTGTGGTTTTTCCAACATTCAAATGCTAGGATTTGTAATGCCTTCTCATGGTTAATATCAATATCCCTTGCAAGAGAAGTCATGTTTTAATTAGGCCTTCTAGGTAGTAAGTTAGATGTTTTGATAATCATTTACTTTTACCGGTTCTGAAATTTCTTATACCTAGAGACTATCCTTTGCTTCACAAAATACCAAGGGTACACACTGCTTTCTTACCCGTATGGTATTATTGTGTGGTAGATTTATTTGTAAGCATGAAGAAATAGACTAAATGAAGTTAAGACTTGAGATATTACAAAGTTGCAGTTTCATAAATTTGATATCGATAAGTTCATCTGAAAAATAGTTCTGGGGAGTTATTCTGCAGTGGCTAATTTGCAGTTTTCATTGAGCACACATTACGAAGTTAAATTAAACATGTTTGTGTAGTATACAAAGAAGAACTTGCAGTTTGCCTCGACTGTGGAGCCAGATAATGCAAGCATATCACAGAAATTAGCATGGGCTGAGCAGAAGAGAAAGACAGGTCTTCCAACTGTACCCTCAACCATCGAGGAAGAATTCGAGACCAATCCATTCATGCGTGTTGATCTACCGGAGATTCAGGTATAGACTGTGCTACCTGTGATTTGTTTAGAAGCACTCCATCCTTGGATACCATAGCCATGTCTATCTCTTGTATAAGCTAAAATGTTTGAGTGTATGTTATGATGTGCAGGAGAAAGTTGGGTGCAAGTCAGCTGTTGAAGCACTGCGGAAGATTCGACAGCTTAAAGATGAGTGGAGAGGATGAAGATGTGTAAGGCTCATGTTAATAAGTTTGGTGTTTTTTTATCCTGGTTTCTTCTTGGATTTTTCAAAACAATTACCAGTACTTTTTTATATTAAGCTTGAAAGACTATCAATAATTGATCCATTTTACACTTTGCCTTAGCTTACTTGTTTGTGTATATACTTGTAAGCCCAAGGTTTCACTTTTCTTTTTCATGCCTTAAAATTAGAATTCTCTTTTAACTTATAACTAGACCAAAATAGCACAACCACCGACAAAAATGGCAGCCTCGCATTGATGCACATGTTCTTCTAAAAATTTATTCAACATATTTGCGTCATAGTTGCACAAGTTTGGTCACTGGTGAGTAAGACTGCCAATTTGCGACACTACTCGAATACCTACAAAATTAGATTAAGATTATTTCTATAGTTAAAATTAGATTATCATTTTCTCGCATTTTCATATTTTACCTTCGTTCACTTTCTTGCGGTCACTGACGCAATCTCCACTACCATGTTTTAATCGCTTTGTGTGATTGTCGTGTCGATATTATTATTATGTCATTATGTTGTCGGGTTTGCATTGTTATTTTTTTGGTGTTGTTATATCACGTCAATGCGAATAAAATCATGTCACAAACGGATTCGTGTCATATATGGATTTAAATGTAGCAGGTCGAGTTTGTGTTCAAATTCAGGATTTAATTACTCCCTCCGTCCCACATAATTTTACACACTTTGACCCGGCACGAGTTTTAAGAAATATAATGGAAAGTGGGTTGAAATAGTTGGTGGGATGTGGGTCCTACTTTTAAAGTATTAATTTTATAATGAGTTAGTGGAATATGGGGTTTACTACCAAAAATGGTAAAAGTGAAATGAGTAAAATTATGTGGGACGATCCAAAATGGAATACTGAATAAAATTATGTGGGACGAAGGGAGTAATTGATAGTGTTTGGGTTTGACTTTAGGTCATGTTTGGTTGTTAGGAAATTAAAGGAAAAGAAAGTTGACATGGAAAATGATTCCTAGGAAAGTGATTCCTAAGAATCACGTATGATTCCTGCCAACTTTACTTTTCTGTGTTTGGAAAATGTCAAGATTTTGAATTCTATATTAATTTTAAATGTTAAACTAAAAAATACAACAATTAATCAAAAAATATATATCATGTTTCTAATATTAATAATACTAATTAAATAATTATTTAAATATATTTTATAAATATAAAATTATAATTCTCATTACATGCATCTAATAAATTCTGAACTACCACAATGAACTTGCACATACTCACAAACAATAATAGGAATTGAAATATTGTGACATCAAAAGCTATGTACTTAGTGAGAAGATTTCATGGACCATGCACAGTCGTTTTTTCTTAATAATTATTGATACATGTAGATGTATGAAATCAATTAGTACAGTTTGTATATTCTGGTAAAGGCATACACTAATTATGAAAAAAATGTAAATGAACAGAACGCATTTTATATACATACAAAATATGGGCATATATCAAAACACACAACAGAAGCCGTCATATGCATGCGACTCAGCAAAAAAAAATTGCAGAAACCTAGAACATACTCCCTCCGTCCACGATTAAGAGTCTCATTTCTAAATGGCACGGGTTTTAAGAAATGTTTAGAAAAGTGGGGGGAAGAAAGTTAGTGGAATAGAGGTTCCACTTGTATATATTAATTTTAAATGATAGGTGAGTGGAATGAGTTAGTGGAATGTGTGGTCTCTTTACCATTTATAGTAATTATGAACCGGGACTCTTATTCGTGGACGGATCAAAATGGAAAAACGGGACTCTTATTCGTGGACGGAGGGAGTAACTCATAAATTCTTGATAAGATGCAAAAATCTTACTTGTTATTGAAGAATTTGGACAAAAATTGCACGACTGCGTATCAAAAGTGAAGGTGTGGAGAATAGAAAAGAACCGTGAGTAAATAGAATAAAAGAAAGAAATTTTTTGCGTATATTTTTTCCGTATCATTTAAAATCCTCATATTTGGAAAAAGAATACCTAGGTTAGGCTGGGGAATCAAAACCCTGTTATTTTGCCCAACTTTCCACATTTTTAGGATTCTCATTACTTTCCTAATTTCATTAAAAATCAAACAAACATTGGAATTTAAAAATTGAAGAATCAAATTACCTTGCAAGAATCTTGATAATCAAACATGGACAGGTGCACGAACGACAACTCCCCACATAATTTGTATACGTAACGTTAAAACTTGTCGAGCTTCATTTGTTGAACATTTCAATAATCTCAAATCATGCGAGTTGAGTTATCATCGGGGTGACATATTCATCAACATGTCTAAGATTTTCTCTTTCATTTCATAATTTTCTACTCAACATATGAAATCAATCATACAAACACTTGATACTGCGAAGCGTTTTGAAACATTTACTATCATATTGAAATTTCAAGTATTAAAATAAAAATAGCTGAACTAAATATCTTTACATATCTTTTTTTCCATTTTCAAATTTTAATATTCACTATATTCCAATAAATATTACTCCTATCATTTATATATAAAAAAAAAAGTACTCAAATTTAAGAAATTAACGTGTATAAACTATAAAGAGTTGATGATTAGAAGAGGAGAAAATCGGATCTTTGGGGGAGCCTACCACTACAATAACGAAAATGTTCCCACTTTGTTATTTCTTCCATCTATGGGAAAAACGCCAACGAAGTTGGCGTCTTATTAAGGTAAAACGCCATCCAAAATGACGTTTTATAATTTATTTTTGATTTAATTTAAATACAATACGTATTAGAACACGCCATTCCGGTTGGCGTGTTTATTAAAAACGCCACTGACAATGGCGATTATAACCAATTATTGGAAAAACAAAAATACATTATTTTAATTTTTAGAAACGCCTATGGCATTGGCGTGATTGAATATTTTTTAAAAAAAAATTCAGGAGGAAAACGCCGATGTCATTGGCGTTTTTAATCAGACTGAATTACACCAGCTTCTCCTCCCCCAAATCGCGAAACCCTCCTCCCCCTCCTCCCCCAAATCGCGAAAACTCACACACAACTGCTGTTTCTCGCTGATTTCGCCCTCCCTCCATCAATTGCATCAACAAGGAGTGAATTGGTGTCATTCTCCCGCATATTTGATACATGTTTAGGTTAGTATGCTTATTTTTTACAATTTTGAAGTAATTTTTTGGTAGTTATTTAGGGTTTGTAATGGATTGTAAATTGAGTTAAATTTTTGTGTTGCATTTTTATTTAGCGTAGTGGCTTGTTTGAATGACATTATTGTTGATTAATAATTGAGATATTGGTGTTTAGTTAGAGTATAAATTTGATTAATATTCAAACAAGGTAGTGTTGTTCAAGCATAAAAATTGGGCAACTTGATTGTGTAGGTGGAAAATTATGGTTATATAGGCTGCTTTGACATGAGTATGATCTTAGGTTTAAATTTGAATGTTTGGGTTGAATAGTATCCAATTATTGAATGTGTTTAGGTTTGTGTATTGTTTAATTTGAATTGTGAATGTTGTGTAGTTAAACTATGGCAACATCATCAACTTCTCGCCGAAGACTCTTATGTGGTCCTGAGGACCCTTCCGTATTGTATCTTCAAAGACAACACATTTCTCAAAATATATGGGTAGGAGTAGAATCAGAAGAAGTAAGATGTAGAAGATATGAAGGGATTATTTGGGATGTTCCCATACATCCCCGTGTTTTGGCAATAATAGACCAGATGGGATTTGGCGGCGTATTGAGGTGTGGTAAACCAAAGGACATTGACCATCATCTTATCACCGCGTTGATTGAACGATGGAGGCCAGAGACTCACACATTTCACTTTCCAATCGGGGAAGCGACAGTTACATTGGAAGACGTGGAGGTGTTATGGGGTCTCAACGTTGACGGTGATGCTTTGACTGGTTACATCCCAACTAAGGAAGCCAGCTATTGGATGCAACTTTCTTTGGAATATCTTGGATTTACACCAGATAAAGGTGAGTTGAAAGAATTGATTTGGAAACAGACAAGCTTATCAAATCAACTAAGGATTGAGTTGAGTGATGAACACGAGCATTATATATATGTTCAACGTGCTCGTGTTTATTGTCTGCTTTTATTTGGTGGTCTGATGATTCCGAACGCCTCCGGGAATAAAATTCCATTCTTCTACTTGCAATTTTTCATGGATGTAGAACGATGTTCTAGCTATAGCTGGGGTGGTGCGATTCTTGCTTGCTTGTACCACAACTTATGTGAAGCTGCCCTCGGTAAGAGGACCGAAGTCGGCGGAGCTTGTACTTTGTTACAATTGTGGGCTTGGGAGAGAATCCCAAATATTAGACCGAAGATGATAAATCCCGTGCATGTAGACTACGCACCATGTGCAGTCGCGTAAGTTGTTCATTAATTATTCTTTTAAGCATAATTTTCATTAATTTTTGTGTTATTCGTTCATAATTTATTTATTTTAGATGGAGTGGTCCGGCATCATATGTAAAAGCACCCGGGCATTGCATTGAAAATTTCAGAGATTAGTTCTCCATAATGCACGACAACCAAGTAATTTATGTAACTTTAAATTATTTTTTGTTTTGACTTAATTTGTTTTGACTAAATTTGTTTCATATGTAGTTTATTTGGCGGCCTTATGTCATGCGAAACTTGCCGGATATATGTGTTGACGGTCGTCCTATATGGACGTCGATAACAACCCTTATTTGTTGGAATTTGGCTGAGCCACACTTGCCACAACGAGTGTTGCGACAATTTGGGATCGTCCAACCGTATATTCCGATTCTCAACCGGTTCCACCCGGTAGAGTTTGTGAAACAGGATCGCCGTGGTAAATCTGGCCGAAATTGGGAAACGTACTACCACAATTATATACAGGAGTGGGACAATAGGCACAATTTGGTATGGACTGATCTACAGTACTCAAATGAGCCTATTGCATCAGATGAATATATGAATTGGTTTCGTAGCATAACTGTGGTGTACTTAACTAAACCTGGTGTGCATGCTGAAGAGGGCTTCCATGAATCGGCGTCTTCTCAGAACTACGCGGTAAATTGAAACAAATATTAAATATTTAAATTCATATGATGAAATCTAATTAACTTTGAAAATTGTAGGTGGAAACCCTTCATCGAATACGTCACTTTCTAAGTGAGCAAGATATGACAGCACGACCGGATCTGAGCACAATTTGGAATTTGGTTCAAGATGGATTGGAGGTATGTGGGGAGCCTGAGATGATGGACTACCGTCCTTCCCAGCGATCTGAACTTGACACTGTCATGCCCGTGAGGCAAAAAGGGAAGCGTCGCGGAAAGAAGAAAACTGCTTGTGGAGAGTCGTCATCTTCAAGGATGGATGCTCATCTAGTAGATGATTCTGATGAAGATTTTGTCCCTCCACCTCCACCTCAGTCTGCAGTTCGAGGTCGGCATTCTGTCAGCCACACTGGTGGAACAGGTGAAGATATTGGTGTCTTTTCTTAAACTTGCGCTTTTTGGTAGCAATACCCATTTTCCAAACCAACCTTTTAACCATGATACCTTTGTGATTCTGCAGAACATTCTTTCTAACATGTACCAAGCAAAACCTGTGATGACCTTTAGGTTCTTCTTTCCATATGGGAGAATTCATTGCATCTATGATTCCCACATGCCTATCCGAAATTACACATATTTCATGCTTTGCTACATGTAGTCTTATGCGTTCCATAAACCAATTCCAACTTTCTTTGGTTTCCTCATCAACAATGGCAAATGCAACCGGCAAACATTTCTTATTAGCATCAAATCCAACGGCAATAAGAATTTTACCTCGACATCGTCCACGTAGATGAGTTCCATCAACTGTTAAAATTGGTTTGCATAGTTGAAAAGCCTCCACAGCTGGTCCAAAAGCCCAAAATACGTACTTGAAAACCTTGTTCACACCGCGGCTTAATCTGTCATCGTGCAACCATTCGACAATTGTACCAGGATTTTGTCTCTGCATTTCATTCAAATAAGACGGTAAAACTTTGAATGACCACTCCAACCACCATATACAAGCTCAATAGCTGACCTCCGAGCATACCATGCTTTCTTGTAACTAACTTTCACATGAAATCTATTTTCAATATCCGCCACAATAGCTTTTACCTTGTAAGCAGGATCGTTTTCTATCTGATGCCGAACACTCAATGCTATCATGGACGACCCGAGATTGGCGTGCCCATCATAATTGCGATCCCCCATACAAGTATGAGCAGTGGTAAACACTCTAATTTGCCAGTGTTCATCATGCTTTCTCAATGTTGCTCGACACTCCCACAAACATTTCGGTAATGACTTATCTTCCGGATTTCCTTGTGGGTACTTACAAACCGCATGCCATCTCTTTCCTTTACTTTCAGCAACTGTATATTGTCGGATTTTTTCCAAATGCCAAAAAGTAACGGCGGTCTTCAATTCCAACTTCGTTCTAAATTTGGAATGCAAACCAACATTGCTAGGATCCTTTTCACTCCAATAATGCACACTAGGATCAGCAGCCTCAAAGTTCTTTGGATCAAAACTATCATATGTACCTGGTAAGGTGCGAAAATAGTTCATTCCACGCTGTGGGAACTGTGGAACTACTCTTCTTCCAGCCGCTGTTTCTCCATCCACTATTTCTTCAACTGCTGTTTCTCCAACTGGATCATCATCTGACGGATCACCATCTGAGTCTGTACTAACAATGTTTACATCTTCTGAATCATAAGGTGATGGTGGATCAAGAAAGTCGGCTTTATCAAGACCTATAATGTCATCAACCACATCACAATTGTCACTGTCCCCTAAACGCACGCCTCCAACATCAAAATCTTGTGTTGCAGCGAAACTTGCTACTTGTGCTCTCGTAGACGTACCAACATCGTAACTTATGACATGATGACTATTTTGTTGAGTAATTGCAGAATGCTCAACAAATAATTCAATTTGACCTCCTTTAGCCATACTCTCACTATGATATTTCTTCCATATATGGGAAAAAAGATGGAAGCTTTGGTGTGCAGAAAACTGGGTGACCCGACAGTGCCGGCGGAGGGGAGTGATGATTCAGCCCTGACCCTCTCAAGGGCTCACCCGATTCCCCAACTGAATTCACCCACATCGGTGCGAGTCCGAGTCAAAGCAACCAGCTTGAACTTCGCCAATTACCTCCAAATCCAGGGCAAGTACCAAGAGAAACCGCCCTTGCCCTTTATCCCCGGCTCTGATTACTCCGGCACCGTCGATGCCGTCGGAGAAGCTGTCTCTAACTTCAAAATCGGGGATCCCGTTTGCTCCTTTGCCGCCCTCGGATCATTCGCCCAATTCATCGTCGCCGATCAATCTGAGCTGTAACCATTTCCATTTCAATTCTCTAAATTTAGTTTAAATTCTTCCTTTCTGAATTATTTTTACATGTCAAATTCCATAAATCAATATGTCTAATCTGAATTCATATGCTTCGCTGAGTCTGATTGTATTCAACTAGGCTCTGTGCTGTTGAGTTTTTGTCAAAATAAAGACAACTTGTTGCTTATATCTATGTATTATTGGTAGTATGTTGTTAGTATAGGTTGTGATTAAAAGACATTCAGAATAGTTTAATTAAACAAAATTGCATGTGCTGCATTGTATTACTACTATTTAGTATTAGAAGCATTATTGATGTAGAATTTGTGTCCTGATATCAGGATATGGGTTATGAGTTGATATAAAATCAAATAATAATTCATATTTTTGCATTTATATGATTTCTAGTTTTTAACTATATAGGATATGACCAAAAAACTTATTTTGATTTTCTTATATACAGATTTTTGGTGCCAAAAGGGTGTGACTTGGTTGCTGTTGGTGCATTTCCGGTTGCGTATAGTACATCTCATGTGGCACTTGTTCATAGAGCACAACTACATGCTGGTCAGGTAGTATAGAGCTACTACTTTCTTTTGCCCTTTGTTTATTCAAAATGGTAGTGATATACTGTTTTTGTGATGGATGCAGGTATTGATGGTTCTTGGTGCAGCTGGAGGAGTCGGTGTTTCTGCTGTACAAATTGGCAAGGTCCGTGGCGCCATTGTTATAGCTGTTGCTAGGTAAGTAATACAATGACTGAGATATAATCAAAGTGATAGAACTAGTATGTATATATGGTTGAGTGGTAGTAATCTGTCCGTGTTGTTGAATAATCGGGCAGGGGAAGTGAGAAGGTGCGATTCCTCAAGTCATTGGGTGTCGATCATGTTGTTGATATAAGCAAAGAGGATATGAGTGAGAGTGTGAAGGGATTTCTCAAGGCTAGAAAGCTTAGAGGGGTGGATGTTCTGTACGATCCAGTCGGAGGGAAGCTGACAAAAGAGTCTTTGAAGCTGTTGAGCTGGGGAGCACAAATCCTGATCATAGGGTTTGCAAGTGGGGAAGTGCCAATAGTCCCAGCAAACATTGCTCTTGTTAAGGTAATGCTTGCTTGAAAGTTGAAGCCACAACTGCAGGTTTTTGTTATTGCAGGAAAGAAAGAAAGAAATGAATGAATGTGTTTTATTGCAGAACTGGACAGTTCATGGACTTTACTGGGGGAGCCATAGGATACACCAACCGCGTGTTCTGGAAGATTCGGTCAAGGAATTGCTATCCTGGCTGGCTGATGGCTTACTCACTGTTAAAATATCCCATACTTATAGCCTCCATCAGGCAAATCTTGCATTTGGTGCCCTCAAGAATAGAGAAGCTATTGGCAAGGTTTTGATTGTGTTTGATGAGTCCACCTCCAAGTTGTAATGCCCATAAATACTAATTATACTTTCCCTTCTACTTTTCAGTCTAACAATAAAGCTCATGTAAATAATACTATATCAATAAGTTTGGCCGATTTTGAGAGAGAGAGAGATGTTGTGCTTGGAATGGATTAAATGAAGGAGCACATTTACATTTATGGGAATACTACGTTGAGAAAGTTTGTTTAGTGACCTTGCCAAACTATAAATGTATGTTGAAGCTAATGATAAGATAATTAGAAGCTCTCGAATGCTAGTATACAAAGTACCAACTAAGTACACTAATCAACAATTTTAACAAAATAAATCTGTTGTGTGTGTTAGGTCATATATGGGCTGACAAAACTTTGATCCAATTGGAATGAGTCCACACAAAATTACTTTGATTAGATAGGATAAATTTTGTAAGATGCAGACAAGTCATCATTTCAATTTGAATACCGGTTAGTTAGTACTTAGCTGTCAAATTTATTACGCAAAATATCCATGGAGACAAAGAAGCCAAGGGCCAGCAATTAAATAATTTGAAGTTTTATCTGCAACTCAGGTACGTCTGTTTTTGTCAACAATGTTCCATCTTATTCACAATTTCTTTTCATGATCTTGCAACGATGCGGTTTTATCTTTGTTACATGGAACTAGTAATTAATTTTCTGGAAATTATATATGCCTCAGATCTGACTGCTTAATTGTTTCTTGCCAAAAAATTTACCTTGAAGAAATCATTATACTAGCTTGTGTCATCTTTGAACTGAACAGGATGAGGATCATTATAGAAGCAAACTGCTAAATTTCTTCATGCGAATAATTGAAGACTGGTTGATGGTTTTGCAGGCATTTAAAACCAGTTTCTTCTTTCATATGTTCTTTCATTAAAAGATTCAACATTTATAATTGCTCAGAGCTATGGAATCAATGGGCTCTTTCATATGTATTTGATGTGAATATTTAGATTTTCTGGGCACAACATAACTAACAACAATTCTTTGCCATACATCAACTTCAATGGCTTGCAGTCTTGAATCCAATTCCTTGGCATGAGATGGCATCTAATAAAGGTAGGAAATTCAAATCAGTGGACTTGATCTTTTTTTATCATGTCACTAATTATATATGCTATCAATATTGGACAGGCATTGCTATAGTGATTATGGGAGTGAGTGGTGCAGGAAAATCGTCAGTCATCCATATCTCTTCTCTTCCTCTTGTCATTACTCAATTAGTAGTACTCCATATCTTAATGAATTGAATTTGTGATGCAGAACTATTGGGGCTATGCTGGCACAAGTTATGAATGCTCGTTTTCTTGATGCCGATGACTACCACCCGCAGTCAAACAAAGGTGCATTACATTTACATTCATACATACAGTTATAGGTAGGTAGGTTCATGATTATCATGTGTTGTTAATAATTTCTTTCTGTGACTATAACAGACAAGATGAAGGCTGGGATCCCTCTTACAGACGAAGATCGCTTCCCTTGGCTTGAAACTTTACGTGATGCCTTAAGGGTGAGCTTGCTGAATGGGGAAACCGTCGTTCTTGGATGCTCTGCTCTGCAGAAGCATTACAGGCAAATTCTACGATGCGCAGATCCTGACTATGTACCAGCTGGAGCTTCTTGTGCTGTCAACTTTGTACTTTTGAGCGTTGATGCAGAGGTTCTTGCTGCTCGATTGGAGAAACGAGCAGCACATTTCATGCCGGCCAAGCTCTTGCAATCTCAACTGGATTTACTGCAGATAGATGAATCAGAAGGGATACTCAAAGTTGACGCTTCACTTCATCCTCACCAAACTTTGAAAGCCATACAAGCTTTAATTTCCTCAAGCCTGCCTCACTTGTATCCTAATCATCAATCTTAACTAGTTGTCTCTGCTTTTTTGGCTTCAAACTTCAATTATAAACATTTCACTCCCATCATCACTATCTTGCTTAAATTACTTGTGTAAGCACAACTGTTTTAATGCAATTAGTATATAGTGAGAATCACTTGAAAAAATATATATTCCATCAGTGAAGACATACTTCAACTTGTGAATCACTTTAAACGTTAAGGGTGTCTTTACATCGTACCCCAATATATAATGATTCAATTTTTTATCCGAAAACCAAAGACTGACTCAAATGTATGTCTATTCGGCCTTTATGCGAACAAAAGTACACAAGTCGTACCTCAAAAAATTCTCATCCTACAAATCCATGATTCAAAATTGAGAATCGAAATCTCAAGATGAGCAGCAAATCAACGTCTTCTTTCCTCCCTAGAGGATTGCCAAGTCTTTGAGCCACCAGAAGCAGCAGGCCTGCGATCATCCCGCCATCTGTCACCAGCTGGAGGTTCAGTCCGGCTGCCACTGGACCATTTGTCAGTGGCTGGAGGTAGGGCTTGGCCAACCTCAGCCGGTGCTCTTCTGAACCTCGGGACAAACTTGGCAGGTCCAGGCATAGGTGCAGCTGCAGCTGCGGCTGGAACAGCAGTAGGTGGAGTCTCCACAGGGTGTGCAGAAGAAAGATCAGTCTTAGGTAGCACAGCAGCAGCTGACCTCCCCAATATCTCTTCCCTTCTCTGCCTTTCTTTTTCTTCCAGCTCTCTCTCTCTTTGCCTCTGCTTCTCAGCAATTTCATCCAGCTTGGCCTTTCGTTCAGCTTCCTCTTTCTTTCGCCTCTCCATCTCTGCAGTAACCAGTGATCCAAAGTCGAATTAAGTATTAAAACCAACTCAACTAAGAGAAGGAGATTAATTTCAAGTACAAAATAAATAACAGAAAGTATGACATGATAAATCGTGAATTCAGCCTAGGAGGAACCTTGTTCCCAGAAATAGGTGGTATTGATTTACCCTCTGGACAAATAAATTGCTTGGTTTCAAAATTTAACAAGAATGTACCTTCAAGTTTCCGAGCCGCCTCCTCTTCACGCAATCTTTTCTGTCTCTCCTCCTCAATTCTCAAGAAATATATGAATTTTCTCTTAGCTTCTCTTTCCTCTTTACGCGACTGGATTATGTTGCTTATCCTCTCTTCTCTTTCCTGTCTAAGCCTGTCGCGTTCAGCTTTCCTACAATTTAGCAATCGTTCTTGGAAAATGTTCTGCACAAGACCAAGTAAATATGCCAGTTATATACAACATATAAATGAAACAAGATCTTTAAAAATGGGCAAATGTTTACTACTCTGAATATACAGAATACTCCAAACAATTAATTGAAAAAAATAATAGTACTCCCTCCGTCCCAGATAATTCGACCCAGTATTCCATTTCGGGCCGTCCCACATAATTTGTCCCACTTCACTTTTACCATTTTTGGTAGTGGACCCCATATTCCACTAACTCATTCCTACTCACATTTTATTATAAAACTAATACTTTAAAAGTAGGACCCACGTTCCATTAACTTTTTCAACTCACTTTCCATTAAGTTTCTTAAAACCCATGCCGGGTCAAAGTGTCCCGAATTATCTGGGACGGAGGGAGTATATGTTAACAAAGAAAAAGTTGAAGATCAATATCATTGTCGACAATAGTTTAAATGATCCATTAACATAGAAGTTCAAAAACCTTGTTCTCCAAGATCCTGCTCAGCCTTCTTTTCTCCTCTAGATCTCCAGCATGGCGTTGCCTACTTAACTCAACCTCTCGCTGTATATGATTGGAAAAAAGAACAAGTGCAGTTAATTTTTATATAAATCCTCAATCGCGAGAAAGAACCAATATTATCCCAGTGCAGGAAATCTCCTGCAACAAAAGGATTACTAGTAAAAGAAAGTTCCCCCCAAAGAAGATGACAGATTCATACCTGCTGCTCAAGCTCATGGTGAACTTTCTCATCTTCTAGGCGTTTCTGAAATGTAGCTTCTATAAGCGGGGCAGCCTCTTCCCTTTTTGCTCTCTCCAAATAATCCATTGTTTTTCCATGCTTCTGTAGCCTTTTCTCCATCTCTTGCTTCTCCCTGAGCTGCTCACTAACAGCTAGCTCCATCAAAGACTGCTTGGTTAATTTTTCCTGAATCCATATAAATTTGTTAATTCAGAAAATATGGTTAGCAAAACAGCAAAGACATCTGTTTCAAGAAATCAGTTCACTCACCCCCTCTAAGACTGGTTTCTTTCCTTTCTTCTTTCCACGCTTTTCCGCTTCCTGCAGTAATGCTTGGGCTTCCTCAAGCTCGCGTTCCTCTATTTCCCGGCGAATTCTTTGATTCTTCATTTGCTCAAATTCTATAGCAAGCCTTTTCTGCTCTGCCTCTTCAGTTATTTTCTGTATTTTCAGCTTCTTTGCCTCCTCCTCACGTTCCTTAAAATATAGAAGTCAGTCATACACTGAATTAGAAATTAAAGAACAGAGTTAACTACCTCACTCACACAAAGCCATCACATTGTCAAAGCAAAAATGACATACCATCTCTAACAGCTGACGCTCTTGTTCTTCTTTGCGCTTTTCAATTATTGACTTGCGTGCAAGCAGACGTTTGTGCTCTTTTTCAACTACTTCTACTAAATCTGAAAGTGATTCCCCCAATTTTGGGATTCCCTTCCCAGTAGGGCAGATCATGACCCTGGACTTGCTAAGGGATTCAGTAAGAGTGGATAGGTGATCTTGTATGCCTTCTGATTCAAGACTCTGATGAGAAAACATTCACATATAAGTTGCCATAGTTTGAGATACAGCATCCAATGGAATTTGTGAAGGAAAATCACGGGGAACAGAAACATGAAAGAGAAAATGAAAAACAGAAGATGAAGCTAAAAAACTTTATATGTCAACCTAAACCCAGACATACATATACATTATACGGTATCTAATAAAGCACGGGTTAGATATAGAGATATATATAGAAAAAAAAACGAGTAAAAACCGCGCAACACCTAGGTCCGAATCCCATTAGAAGCGAAAAAAATATTTTTGTTTGTTGATTTAATATAACAGCCATACCAACTACCAAGGGACTAGGGAACATGATAAGCCTTAAAAATGCTCTTAATATTGTGTGAACCAACACAGGTTTGCTATTTATGCTAATGAAGAAGAGTTTGCCTCAAAAATTGATTGCTTTATTGGTAGTAACTAGGAAGCAAGGAGTTCTTGAAGGAAGTTAGCAAACCAGGAGTTGAAATAACTTGCAACATTTTGGCTCCTAGTGGAACTGATGGAAAGGATAGTGCAGATGGATATTGGTCACTCCTAGACATGAGAGGAATTTAAAAACTGGGAAGGAGCATTCACTTACACAAACAAAAAGGTGTATTGTAGCATCAAATTATACTTGTACACTTGATCAGCCAAGCTCAGTAGGTAATTCAGAAAGACAGAAAAGTTAGATGGTTACCTTATTACCAAAGAAAATTGCACCCTTGCTGTAATTCACTTTCATTGACAAGAAATTATTTTTGACTGCATCAACAGAGATCTTCTCCACCATTGGGAAATCAAAAAATGGAATTATCTTCGATAGATTATCAATGGTCATAGTCTGATACACCTTTGAGACCTGGATGTATAAAACAAACAAAAAAGAACAAATATCAAGTAAGATATCAAAAGTATTCCACAAGAAGCAGTAAGATATGGTAATGCATACCCGCTGAAGTAACCGAAGAGTAGCAAGCTTCTCCAGAGAAGGAACATACTGAGACAGATGTACTTCTGGAACAGAGGAAGCAGAAGCAAGTTTGCCTCCAACCTTTGAAATTTTTGTTAACAAGGGTTGTACTTGCAGTGCAAGGTGTAAAGGGTGAAATTCATGTTCCAAAATATGGTAAAGATCCTTCACTTCCTGAGTTACACAGTTCATAACACCTTTGGCCACCTGAACAAAATGTCCAAGAAATTTAAGAACTGAAATACAAAAAAGGTGGAAAATCTATATCTAGGAACTCAATTATTTCACCCATTAAGTCATATTCTAGAATCTAAACCTCAAAACTGTAGGCCTATGAAATGATTTGAAATTAATCAACGATTGTAGCTTACCAAATCCAAGAGCAGTGACGACCTGGAAAGCTGAAAAGCAATAAACAGAATAGTCACATAATCAGCGAATCAAAATAACATCACAATGCAAAAGATAAAGCCAAGACAATTATTACCACTTCTCTGTTCTCTGGTTTTGACTCAACATCAAATGCAATAAGGTTTGCTACTCTAAAATTTCGTTCTTTCTCATTTCCAATCTCCAAATGAGACGCTCCATAAGAGCGATCATAAAGGGGTACTGAAAGTGCAGCTAGGACAGCAGATGAAGCTATCATCTGAAGGTCCTTGTGATTCAGGTTCTTGTTAAAGCTTTTCTGAAGTGAGAAAAGCTTAAGCCACGCATAAGCATGATAAAGATGGTTGAATGACATCCAGAAAATTTCTGAAAGCTTAGAATAGTATACAACCATCAATGAAGATTTAGGTGTTTTTTTAACCATGCACATCAATCCAAATATATCCTCAATAGATCGAAACGCCTCCTGCATATCACAAGTAAAAAACAAGCTTAGAAAAAATTAAACGGCATGTACATATTATTAGCAATAGCCAGATGCAGTTATGGGTTTAAAAATAGCTAACTTACAAACCTGCCAAAGCTCGAGCTCGGTAGCGACTTTCAGTTGCTCAAATCTGGTGTCCAGATACAACTGCAAACTCTCAGGTAGAGTAAGATCAGGTCTATCTCTCTGGTCCCTGTATTTGTTAAGGTTTGCGAGGTGATTCCTGATCATTTCACATAATCTTCGAAACTCAGTAGTTCGTTTGTATTGTTTGCAAAATTGAAAAGCGCGATGTGCAGTCATCTGAAAATTCAAAATTAGAAGTCAATGAGGACAATGCTAACACAAATATCCAGAAGAAAAATTGTTGACAAATAAGAACATAATATGGGTTCATCAAATGAGAAATTAATTTTTCAACACGTTCCATTTGAAAACATGAACATAAAAATGAATAATAAGCATCTATAAAAGTTAAAAGTAGAAGCAGGATCACAAAATTAGTTAGAACAGTTTAAAAACGTAAAACTCATAAAACGTTGGCACCCACTAAAGAATCTTGTTCTGTATAAAATAACATCATCAGGATTCAGGTCCATGCTATATTCAAATGACTAGGAATGTGACTACTACTGCCTTGAACATATAGAATATGGGTTTAAAGCATGGCAGCATGCTTATACAAAAGAAGAAGATCATGAACCAAAATGAATATAAATAGAACTAAACTGAATTTGAATTAAGAAAGAAACTTACAGCATAAAGGGCTTCCAATCTTGAGTTGTTGCGGAGAATTTCAAGAACACTTCTATAGGTCTCCCACAAGAATTTGAACCAGGGAGTAACAAGCTCACGGTCTGATCTATCTTTACCTTTTTCCCCGCTTACATAGCTTAGAAGCAGATCTTCAGGCCTTTTATCAGCTTCTAAGTCATCTACATCCAGAGCCTCTTCCAAGGCCTGTGCTTGGCTACGTGCAAGCTCAGCTTTCTCGGTGGCCAACTGCATGAAATGCTTTATCACTTCCTCCAACGAAGTTATGTTGACTTGTTGGCAGATACCACGGTATTGGATAAGTCCATCCTTGGCATGCCTTCCCCTCCTCATGTCAACACACAGTTCCACATACTTGAACATTATTTTTTCATGTGTTTTTGTCCAGGCTCTATACCTCCTCGAGGTAATAAAACTATGAAGAGTCTCAAGTGCTTCTTGCTTTTGTCCCACATTGATCAACTCTGCATCAACATATTTACATGTCAATGACAGCCGAGGGAAAAAATATCATCCAAAGCACTAGACTACTATAGCAAAAAAAAATCCCTTGAGTTTCTTCTATTGTTGTAGGACTTTTAAGGCATATTAGATAAGCATAACAAGTCGAGTTTAGAAGATTTTGAGGCTAGGCTGCAACATTTTTCGGTTTGCACAAGCACCCACTAAACTTTCCCTCCAACCCTTCACACATCACATACAGCAAGACAGACTGTATTTCCTTATTTGATGTAAATTGAGCAAAAACCATGCTTAATATATGTCATCATGGACTAGCTAAACATGAATTATACATAATTTATAAGAGAAAACTAGTGTACACCAAAGCTCATTAATTTCAACACTTTAAATACGAAATTCATAGAGGTAAATCCCAACACATTAAAATTGGTATTGCAATGTCTACAATCGGGTAAGAGGATTTTGAGCTTAAATTGTTAAAACAACAATATATACACTGATTTGCAAGACAACTATAGATGTGACATAAGCAAATATAACCTACCTTCAGCTCGCTTTAAGGCATTCTCAGGTCTGGCGAAAGTAGCCATAATGGAAGGCAATCCAACAGTAGGTAGCCTGCAAATTTGAAATTAAATCAACAACTGAACTAAATAGTGGCAGTAGTGATGTTAGTCAGAAGAACATTGTCACCACAAAAGAACTAGAATAAAAGGTTTGATTGCAGCAGATTCTCCCCTCAATTGCAAAAATAGTACTCCTTGATGACTAGAAGTTTATGAAGAAAAAAATAATAGTACCAATTATTAACAAAATCTTGTTGGGTTAAAATACGAAATCTTACAACGGCGGCTATGAGATTGATGGATGAATGGTCGGCGGTGGCGTCTGTAATTGTTTGGAAACGAACCCTCTGCGGCGCAGCGTGAGACTTGCGTAGGGTTACGATTACCAGGGTTATAGTAGTAATTATGTCTTTTATTTCGAATTGGAGTATAATAAAATTGTTAAATTAACTTATGATCAATTACTTTAATTTTTATATCTTGCTCTAAGTAGTAATATTCATTTCCAAGTCCTCATTTTTATAAATCTATGGCAAACTAAAGGATTCGGCAATGTCGATGCGCAATGAAGTGGTTAATTCCTTTAAATTTATTCTCTTGAGAATTGTGTTTATCGTCTGTCATTTTACAAGTAAGACCAATTTAGACTTGATAGTAATAATTGAGATGCATGTGGTATTGGATATACCAATGCACATATGGTTCAATTTAATTGTGAACTTATTGTTGGAGACAATATTGTGCAAATTATTTGAACGTGTTGTTATAAACAACAAAGATCACGAGGTGGTCGCAATGGTCTCCGACGTGAACCATGGTAACAATCCAAATGAATGGTTTGTTGATACGGGTGCCACAAGTCATGTGTGCTCCGAGAGAAGTGTTTTTCCTACTTACAAATCTGTTGGAGGTAGAAAAGTACGCATGGGAAACCAAGCCTCTTCTGAGGTAGTTGGTGTGAGTAATGTGTTCCTAAAACTAAGATCTGGAAAAGGTTCTTACCCTTAAGGATGTGCTGCATGTCCCAGACATCCGAAATACTTAGAGCTCTGATTTATGGCATAATAGATTGGGACATATAAATCTAAATGCTATAAAAAGATTAGTAAATCTTAATTTACTAAAATTTGACAAGTTTAACTCACAAGAAAGATGTGAAGTGTGTGTTGAAGCCAAAATGGCTAAGTTGTCGTTCCATTCGGTAGAGCGAAGCACAACCCTCTTGAGTTAATCCATACAGACGTATGTGATTTGAAATTTGTGCGAACAAGAGGTGGTAAAAAGTATTCCATCACATTTATAGATGATTGCACAAGATATTGTTACCTTTACTTGTTAAGGAGTAAAGAGAGGCAATTGAAGCGTTTAAAGACTTCAAAAATGAAGCCGAAAATCAACTTAATTGTCGAATTAAGTGTGTTCGAAGTGATAGAGGTGGTGAGTATGTGGCGTCGTTTACAGAATTATGCCATGCTAGTGGTATAATTCACCAAACCACGGCTCCATATTCTCCTCAGTCAAATGGTGTTGCTGAACGCAAAAATCGAACACTAAAAGAGATGATGAATGTTTTGTTGATCAGTTCAGGTTTACCCCATAACATGTGGGGGGAGGCTGTTTAATGTCAAATTATATCCTGAATAAGATTCCACTGAAAAATAGGGATGTGACTCCCTATGAGTTGTGAAAAGGCAAGAAACCTTCGTATTCATACCTTAAAGTGTGGGGGTGCTTAGCGAAGGTAGAAGTGCCACCTCCGAAACAAGTTGCAATAGGCCCTAAAATAGTCGATTGTATCTTTATTGGCCATGCACTTAATAGTAGTGCCTATTGTTTCCTAGTCCAAAGGTCAGTTGTGCCTGGCGTGGCTGAAGGAACAACAATTGAGTCAAGGAATGCTATATTCTTTGAGAATGTGTACCCTTGCAAGAAGTAGGAGGATCGTTCTAGTGAAAGAATGATGGATGAATCCACTAATTCTAATTCTCCAAAAAAGACGAGGTCAAGTCCCGAGGATGTAGAACCAAGACGTGGTAAAAAGAGTTAAAATTGCTAAAACATTTGGTCCCGACTTCATAACTTTTATGTTGGATGACGAACCAAAGTCGTTGGCAGAAGCGTTGTCTGGCCCAGATGCGCCATTCTGGCAAGAAGCGATCAATAGTGAAATTGAATCAATTATGAGAAATAACACATGGGTGTTAGTAGACTTGCCAGAAGGCTGTAAAACCTTAGGGTGCAAGTGGATCCTGAGAAAGAGATATAAAACTGATGGTACTATTGAAAAGTACAAAGCTCGCCTAGTTGTGAAAGGCTTTAAGCAGCAAGAAGGATATGACTTCTTCGACACGTATTCACCCGTTACGAGAATCACTTCTATCCGGGTGCTTCTTGCCATTGCTGTTTTGCACAATCTTGAGATTCACCAAATGGATGTGAAAACTGTCTTTTTGAATGGTGAATTGGAGGAAGAAATTTATATGGAGCAACCTGAAGGATTTGTAGTACTTGGCCAAGAAATTAAGGTATGCAAACTAGTGAGGTCTCTATATGGATTAAAACAAGCGCCTTTACAATGACACTTGAAGTTTGACAATGTGAATGGGTTCACTATCAATAAGTGTGATAAGTGTGTTTACATTAAGAACACAAATAAAGGGTTCGTTATTGTGTGTCTTTATAAAGACACATAATAGTGTCATTATCAACGAAACCAAAAATATGTTGAAGATAAATTTCGACATGAAAGATATGTATCTAGTTGATGTGATTCTCGGAATCAAGATTAGAAGGAATCATGAGGGAATTGCTTTGACACAATCTCATTATGTTGAGAAAGTACTTAAGAAGTTTCACTCGTTTGATTGTGAGCCAGCTAAGACTCCATTGGAACCCAACGTGCATTTGAGTAAGCACACGGGTGAGCCTGTAGCTCAAGAAGAATATGCAAGGATCATAGGGAGTTTGATGTTTATCACAAACTGCACCCGACCAGATCTTGCGTGTACAGTGAATAAGCTGAGCCGATTTACGAGCAACCCAAGCAAGGAACATTGGAAAGCTCTGCGTAGGGTTTTGAGATACTTGAAGTATACTCTTAACTTTGAGCTGCAGTACACAAACTATCCCCAAGTACTTGAAGGGTACTATGATGCAAATTGGATCTCTGATTCAAAAGACTCGTTTTCGACGAGTGGGTATGTGTTCACTGTGGGGGGGTGGAGCTGTTTCGTGAAAGTCAACGAAACAGACGTGTATAGCTCGATCCACCATGGAATCTGAGTTTATCGCTTTAGACAAAGCAGGGGAAGAAGCTGAGTGGCTTAGAAACTTCCTAGAAGATATTCCATGTTGGAAGAAGCCAGTGCCAGCAGTAGTGATACACTGTGATAGCCAAGCGGCTATAGGGAGAACACATACTGGCTTATACAATGGTAAGTCTTGACACATTCGTCGGTGACACAATACCGTGAGGCAGTTGATCACAAGTGGAGTTATCACAGTTGACTATGTGAGGTCAGTGGATAACTTAGCGGATCCGTTACGAAAAGTTTAAACCGTAATCAAATGTATAAATTGCTAAAAGGAATGGGACTAAAAACCACATTTTAAAAGATGATTATAGTGGTAACCCAACCATACGATTGGAGATCCCATGGGCTTGGTTCCATGGGAAAACAAAGCTATATCTCTAGTTGTAACACTCGGAAGATTTTTTAATCTTCGCCCATTCTTTAGAAAGCATTGAGTGTTGTAACCTGCATGTGGTAAGAGGCTAAGTTTTGACTTTTAATGATTCTTAGAAACCTCAAGGAGGTGGGTATTGCAGGATACCTGGAAAAGAATCACCTATGTAAGTGAAGAAGTGTGGGCCGCTTCAACATGTGAATCACTTATGAATCCAAAGTGGTGTCCATGGCTAGTAAAGGACACAAACATGAGAACTGATGAGTTTGTAAATAGTATTGTGTCAATATTATTGTCTCGGTATACACCAAGGATGAATGGTTTCAAGGCATCACGTCTACCAGGCTTCCGGTATGCCCGATAATGTTGACTATGGAAAGTTCAAAGCCCCAAGCTACTATTCCAAATGCAATATTGTTCTTCGAGAATTGAGCGAAGAGTCTGCATGCATGCATACACGTCTTGTGTTGGTTTGAGCTTGCAGTGCTCTAACCAATGTGGGGGATTGTTAAAAAACGTGTAAAATAAGGAGAGGCTTTTGGCCTTTCATGTTGCCTAAGTCCTTTGGCCTTTCATGTTCTTGTAACCTCCATTTGGTTTATAATGTCCTTTAATGCTAAGACCTTTGAGGTGTCCTCCTAAAGTCTGATAAGGGCTTCTACAAACCATTATCTTCGTCTTGAAAAGAGCTTCAAGTTGGTACCAAGATCACATCAATCGGAGTTATGTGGAGAGAGTTATGGCCGTTCTACTAAAGTCGCGCAAAGCTGCCAGCTGCAGTCTAGGCGGAAATTCAAAGACGGAAAGAAGATATTACCTTGTGAAGCCAAATCTTTTCCTTCTACTACGGGGAACGAAAATTACATCTTTTCTAATGATTGGAGGAAACTTATTACCAAATTTAAATCCTTCTCAAGCCTATATATACCACATAACCTCATTCATAGAATTTAACCCATCATTCTTGAAGATTGAAGCAAGGCAAGAGGAGCATGAAGACTTCAAGATTCATCCTTGGGTTTTGTTTGTTTATTTTATGTCTCGTGCTTTAATTATTGTTTTAGTTCATATGTCTATGGATTACTAAACAATAGAATTTTGAGGTTTGATAGTATTTGACTTTTATGAAGTTCTTTTTATGTTTAATGTTCAAAACTCATTTCCATTTGATTTTTCTTGAACTTTTGTTCGACTAATTGGCTGTTACCTTGATTATTGTCAATCTTTGATCGGTGATAGCTTTGATTGGTTTATCTTATATGTTCATACAATAATTGTGACATGAGTATTGATGCATGATAGGGAGAGATCGTGGTAAAACTTGAGTCGGATGAACGTAGAACTAATTAGAATAACTAAAGAGTCAGTGAAATCATTATCCTTGAAATTCCTCTATTTGCCTAATTCTATCTTCTTTGCTTTTATCGTTTTACTTTATTTATTTATGCTTAGTTAAACCAAATCTCTTGTTTCTCTAGATAGTATTTGATACTTAGTACATAATAGTCAGTTGCAATTATATTCCCCGTGTTCGATATCCCGGTATTGACCTTTAGCTATACTAGATCTACCCTGTATACTTGCGGGTATTTTTAGTGCTAATAAATAGTGCATCACCTCCCCTATCCTATAAATAGGTGGAGTTTGGAAGAGGGAAAATATACCAACTAAAAACATTCTCTCTTCTCTCTAGTTCTCTATATTATAGTAGCATTGCATAGCTCGATTCTCGGAACTCCATCAAGTTCGTCGGTGCCTTGCGGGTTTGAGGTGCTTCTACACGCTAGGAGGAAGTCGTTTTATCTTGGGGACAATACGCCATTCCGTGAGCACTAGCCGGGGCGTAATTTGTCTTGCGGAAAGAGGGCTTCCCTCGACTCGACTTATAGTTCGGTTTGTTTTATTATTTCCGTTGTAATTTTCATTCCACTTATTATTATTATCTTCCTTCGATTTTAATAGTTAGAGTACTGCTTGTAACGGCTTGGGAATTTTATCCCTTTATTTCTAACACTACGTGCATACCATGTAGGAATTTTGGGACTTCTCAATTCCGAGGGCGGAATACCATGTTAGTTGGTTCCTTTGGTGGCCATAGCATTACTAATAGGCATCGGAAAAATGTAGATAAACAGAGGAAAGTTATGGTCGCGGCTAATATGGATGACACTAGTGTGTCTCATGAGCCATTTGGAGCTACCTCTGTCAGGCCATAGTCTCGCGGGTCCTCTGGTGTTGTCTCTCAACACCCTCCAACTCTTCAGCACCCTCTAGATATCTCCCATCGATTTTGTCTCTCATACTCCGACTGTTGACATCAGAGCCATTTTTAATCGATGAAAAAGAATTTTGGTTACTGATGGAGCCGGATTCATTGGCTCTCATCTGATTGATGAGTTAATTAAAAATCTACGAAATTATGTAAGTTTCTTTTTGTAGAATATGTTATGTTTCATGTGTTTGTATGCAAATGTAAATCGATGTCTTATTGATTTTTTTTGTTTGGGTAATCGTCATGGACAATTAGTCCACTGGATCTAGGTACAATCTTGTACAATGATACGCGATCCTCACTTTAAAATTATTCAACATGGTAGCTATTTTGTTCTTGCATTCTCAACTTGTTCTTATTTTGTTCCTTTTTCTTTTTAAAGTTTATTATATTTTTTTAGATATCACATAATCTCTAAAGATTGATGTTGATATCATATATCATCTTGCCTCCCCACCCCAGCTTCCAAGTTTTTTCGCCAAAGCAACCCTGTCAAGTTAAGTGTCTTTAGGTGATCAAAGAATTCTTTATCTTTTCAATATTATGCTTTATATTTTCAATAATTGATGTAACAAACTATAGAGACTAATGTGCTTGGGACGGAGGGAGTATCAAAAAGAGTTGGAGAGCGATTCCTCCAAAATTCTCATTCAAAAATATATTTTCCCGCCCTCTGTTTCATTTCCCCCATTTCATGGGTGCTTCGTTTCACCCATTCTGTTTCATTTCCTCCTGTCTGATTCTTTTCCTCCATTTCACCATGGACGAACATGAACACCAACATGTGCAAGGAGCACTTCCTCCTCACGGTCGGTTTAAAATCTGTCTTTATGATCATATCGTTTAAATTTTATTGCGCTAACTCAATTGTGTTCTATTAATTTATGCTTTGTTGTTTAAATTCAAGTGAGATTATAGTTTTATATATTCATTAGCTCACTAAATTTTGCTCTGTAAAGCAATTATTAATTTTCTAAATTCAGTTGTGCGCTACCGACTGTTGATTTATTGTTTGAATTTTAATTGGTTGCGATTTACCTCTGAGTGCGATTATTCTCTGTCAAGCGATTATTTATTAACGTATTTATGGATAGTACCGCTTAAATTTACTGTGCTAAACTCAATTGTGCTCTATTGATTACTGATTTTGTTGTTTAAATTCAAGTTCGATTATAGATATACTATATATATATATATATTCATTAGCTTTATAATTTGTGATATGTCAAGTAGTTATTGATATCTTAATTGAATTGTGCGCTATTGACCATTGATTTGTTGTTTGAAATTTAATTGGTTGTGATTTGCCTCTAAGTGCGATTAATCTCTTCAAGCGGTTATTGATTAATATATTTATGGATAACACCGCTTAAATTACTAAACTCAATTATCCTATGTCATACTATGAAACATGAGTACACTTCAGTTCTAATTCAATTGTACTCTGTCAAACTATGAAACATAAGTAAACTTGAATTCAATTTGTCATGATTTACACCTCTTGAGCTTACTTGTGATTATTGATATCTAAATTTAGTTGTTAACTAAATTCTATATCTTTTGGTTCTTGACCAGTGATGCTACATGGTAGCAAATGGCAAGAGATTTCGTCTGTTACTCATTTGTGGGCTCTATCCCTTTGTGAATGAGCAAGGGGCCTAAGTTGCGATATGTCTCATTTGTTCTTTGTTTGGTCTCGTTGTTCCAAGCAACTTTACAAACATAACAGGAGGAGTTGATATCTTTACGTCTCAGGGCCTTAGATACCATGAGATTACGCAATGCCACATAATTCGACGATAGCTTTTGATGCTTTGGTTGCTGAACAGATGGCTTTGGTTGATGGAGACGTAGCTGTGTTTGATGGAGACGTAGTTGTGGCTGCCGTTGATGAAGAGTTGGTTGTTGATGGAAAGGTGGTTGTTGATGACAAAGTGGTTGTTAATGGAGAGTAGGAGGTTGTAGATGGAGAGGTGGAGGCTGTCGTTGATGGAGGGCTGTAGTTGGAGAGGTGGAGGTCGTCATTGACGGAGAGGTGGCTATCGTTGATGAGGAGGTTGTCGTTGCCGAGAGAAGATTGTATTAGTTTTGTTTATGATAATGAATTCATGATTTAGATTGTATAAATTTTGTTTAGGTTGATAATGAATTACTGATTTAGATTATATTAATTTGGTTCATATTATAATGAAATTGGATTTAGATAGTATTGATTTCGTTCATTGTTGAGTTAATCAATCAGATTATTATTAATCCATGGTCAATCAATCAGATTAATAAAAAATAGGTCATGCATTTATATTAGATTATTATTAATAGAATTCAGTTCCGAATCTCATAATCAAGAGTAAAGGCCTAACGGATCAAGATTTATTCTATCACTTCCTCTAAACAGAGTTGGCTCTTGAAGAATAATGATGAGCTTCATCCTTAAATCTCTAAGGCCTATAGAGCAAATATCAAGTCCATCTACGAGTATCCGCCCGCCATGTGGCTCGACGCGACGAAACAAGGTGCTGATCAACGTGGTTTTTCCACTCCCAGTCCTGCCCATGACCCCCACTTGCTTCCCTTCTTCGGAAGTGCAGGTGATCCCATTATGGACTACTACTGTAGTGTTAGTCCGACAGCATATCTGAACAAAAGTGCACTGGTATGAATCAAAATTTTCATCTTTATTCCTTTAACTATACTTGATTAACATGGTTTGATGCTTGCAAAAGTGTGTTTTCTAGTGTAGGAAGTAGAATGCAGTGTAAAATGGAGCTGGAAATAAGCTAGGAGGTGTCTTCTACAGTACAGACCAGCCATCCAGTCGAGAGGTGCAACGGGCACCTGGTCGGGTGCTATCTCATAAGTGTAAGAAGTCTAGAAGCAATTCGTCTGGTCGGGTGTTATCTAACAATGCATGCGGAGTCCAAAGGCTTCTCACCCGGTCGGGTAAGTTTTGAGCCATTTTGGCACCCGACCGGGTGACCTGACGCACCAACTACCGAAATTCAGTGTTTTCAAATAGGATTGGGAGCAGTTTTGGGAGGACATTCAAACATTTTCAGACACGCAAAAAGAGAGGACAAAGATAGAAAGAGAAGATGAAGAAGATAATGAAGAAATTCCGGCCAACATCTTGACAAATTAACTCCAAATCTACGAGAGCATGCTTCTTATGGTTTTTATTGCAAAGTTTACTATGTGTTTAGGCTAAATATCTATGTTGCGCCAAGTTGTAATTTAGGTTTCTTTGGATGTTTCTACACCATTGATTTCATGTGTTTTGTCACCAACAATGTGCTTGATGTTTATATATTTTTGGCTAATAATTTAGTGTTGTTTTTGTCCTTGTTATTGTCTCTTTAACATAGTTTGAAAGTGCTAGATTGTTGGTGGCTATTGAATTGAATTATTCAGATGATAATTTGATAGTAGATTAAGTAGGGTTTAGGATAATTTTTTTACAAAAGCCCATGCAAGTATAAAACACATTGCTGCAACCTACCACACACAATTCTCATTACATACAAAGAAAACTGACATAAGCTTTACTTTTAATCAACTGGACTTTACAAGGTCATGAATTTTTAATCATGATGCTGTCAAAATTTTTATGATGATTCCCACCAAAAAGGGCACAACAGACTTTTCACAGACTTTACAATAAGGTCACAAATTTTTAGCACGATGCTGTCAAAATTTTTATGATGATTCCCACCAAAAAAGGCACAGATTTTTAATAGATTTGAACAATTCTAAAATAGTAGCTATAAATGTAATATACTAGTACTATAATTTGTAACTATTATATTTTATAATTTAATCCGTGATTATTAGTATATTTATAACTCCATCCGTCCCTGAAAAATATACGAGCATTAGGTTTAACATGAATTTTAATGCATAATAAATAAGTAAAATGAAGACAGAAAGAAAAAGTTTTTAACGTTGAGAAAAAGTTTTTAAAGTCTTAATAGAAAAATGAGTTTCCAAAATTAGAAACTTAGACGTATTAAAAAGAAATAGTTTATATTTTTTAAATAAATCATTTCACAGTCAGAGCATTCCCAATGGAGGTGGCGAATTCTCGGCGATAAATCGCCGGTTATCGCCGAATTATCGCCGGCCATTGTGGCGAAGTCGGCGATAATTCGGCGATAATGTTGCCGTTGCTTCGCCGAGTGGCGTTCTAACGCCGGATTATCGCCGAGCGATCGCCGGCCACTGTGGCGACGCTCGGCGATAATCGGCGATAATTAAAATTTTTTTTTTTTTTTTTTGAACCCAACGGCTATTTTACATTCCACCCCTATAAATATTTCCTCCACTTCCTCCATTCATCACCCACAATCTTCATTCTCTCCATTTTCAATCTCTTCTCCCAATCTTCAATTTTCATCAAAATTATGAGCTTTTGGAAGAAAAGTTCCCGATCGGGTAAGGATAAGGGTAAGGGGAAAGAGTCGAGTTCACAAATTCCCAACACGGATGAAGCAAACGAGCAGTGGATGCAGTCGTTGTTGGCGATGGGTTCTCCTCCCGGCCAACTTCCATACGGGGGTCCGTCTCCTTTGCAGACTCCTCCGGCGCGGAGACTTTCTCCGTACTTCAACTCTGCCGGCAGAATGCCCTTTCCAGCCGACGATGTGTATCGGCCCCAGTTCGACACCCCCGGATCAACCCCAGGCGACCAAGAATCTCAGGCCGCGACACTGAGCGCGGAGGACTTCGAGGTGGAAGAAACGCCCACCGAGCCGCCTTCTAGGAGCGGGAGGGGGAAGGCGCCGGCGTCGTCGGCTGCGACTGATACGGGTTCCGATGAGAGGCCGAAGCGGGTAAGGACTACTTACACTCTGCAAGAGTCCGAGCTGATAGCCGACTGCTGGGCGGACACGTCACAGGACGCGGAGCGCAGCAACTACCAGACTGAGATCATATTCTGGGAGCGGATTGCCGCGAAGTACAGGAGCCACAAGACTGCCTCAATGAAGGACCATGGCAGCGAGGCGATCCGTCGGCATTGGGAGCGCCTCATGAGGGACTGCGGGCACTTCAACGGTATTTATTCTAACTTGATGACTCACATGACGAGTGGCCAGAACGAGCACATGGTCCGAGATGAGGCCATCCGGATGTATAGTAGCCAGTACTTGTCGACGAAGGGCTTCAAGTATTGGAACATCTACGATAAGCTGAAGGATCTCCCCAAATTCCGGACGGGAATGCACGACGCGCTGCACGGGAAATCGGTGCGCTCGCGACTTAGCGTTTCGGAGAGCGAGGGGAGCGCGGCCCACATCGACTTGAGTGGGGATGGTCCGCACGAGCGCCCGGAGGGAGTGAAGAAGGCGAAGGGGAGGCGGAAGGGGAAGGGCGCAACGTCGGAAGTCGCGTCGGAATCCGTCATCGACTTAGAAAAAGCCACTTATTCGAGCAATGTCGCCAATCTGACCCAGATGTACACGCTGTACTTCACCGGCGGCGGGACCCCTGAAGAAAAGGCGGCCCTCTGGAAATGCATCCAACACCTGCAGAGTACGCTGGGGCTCGATCCCGACGCCCCTCCGGCCCCTCCGTCTTAGATTTTTTTTTTTTAAATCTTTGTTTATTTGCGTTTTTTATTTGTAGTTTTTTTTTTCTCGTTGTATTATATTTTCCAATGATTAATACAACGATGAATTGTTCATTATTAGTCTATTTATTAAATACATTTGTAGGGAAAATTAAATAATATAAAAAATAATGATGTAAAAATGAAATGTTGAGTTAGGGAGAAATAAGGGAGAAATAAGGGAGAAACCAATGTAGCACTTGGCTAAAAACTGGGGATAAATTTTGGTGCTGATGTGGCGCTGATGTGGCAGGAGTTAGGGAGAAATAAGGGAGTTTTTAGGGAACTCCATTGGGAGTGCTCTCATTCTTCATTAGTCTTTATTTCAATCGAAAAAAATAAAGAATCTTGCTAGCCCAAATTTTATCATACAGAATGGCCCCAAATATATGGCCCAATACTTGTTGTAAATTGCAGAGACTGATGATGCGTTGTGGCAATGGATGCATACAAATGGTTCCGGCGAACTGTTTCTAATCTGAATAAGGCGTCGTTGCCCTCCGTCGCGGCCGCTCCCAGCGCTAGCAAAAGTTCCGAAAACAAATTACAACCCCAAGAAGAGGATAAAATCTATGGAATCACAGAGAAATTAATCGAATTGGTCAAATCATTCTCTATTGACACCTTCAGGAACTTCGCTCTTCCTGGTAATCTCTCTCGATTGCTCTATGTGAGCGTGTGTGTAAGTTATTTAGGTTTAGACATTGTTGAATGCTTGGTGGTTTCGCAGACGAGGAAGAAAGTGGCTCTGATGTTGGAAAGTCTGGGAATGTACGGATGGATCTTTCTGACTGGCAGGAAACTCATGCTATGCTTGTCCTTTCCAGAGTCAAGGTATGATTCTTTTCTTATTTTATTTTATTTAATTTTGAAGATTTCCTCCCAGGAGTATTATGCATCATAAATTTTGTTGAGAATTTACTTAATTTTGCTTATGCTGGGGATTGCTGACCTTATTTCTAGAGAAATATTATCCAACATGTGATGTTAGGTGGTTCAATAGGAAAGTATCACTGGAGAAAAGGATTTGAAGAAGGGCCATTCACTAGATATATAGAGTATATGCTTTCCTGGGCTGTCTCAAACTGTTAAACTATGAACCTTTTTCTGTTTGGTGAAGTAATTTGAGATGGAGTGATTGGAGAGTGATGCAGATTGCCTTGTGTATCTAAAATGTACTGTAATTTTTGTTGCATTCGCATTTGGTTTGAAAACTAAAGAGGCTAGTATGGAAGAAAGGTAATAAAATAAGAGTTATGACGGCGATGATGGCAAAGGGAAGGTTATCAATTTATCATGGTATTGTTGCTTATGTGAATCATTAGTAGCCCTTTTTCGAAGTATTAGGCTTCCCAACATCATCTTCGGGGATTGATTTCCTTTCAATTAATTGATTGGCTTCATGGCAACCATAGCAAGTGTGTAGTTAAGCAAATGATGCTTAAATGACTCTATTATTGATGAAGTTTAGCAGAATTTGCAATTTTTCATCGAAGTTTGTCTAAAGTGTACCACTAAAGCAGCCTCATTTTACCAATGAAATGTCACAATTTTATTGCTGAACATATTGAGGACGATGTAATTGCAAAATATTAAATGGCGGTGTTGTAATTGTAACGTATTAATGGTCATACAAAAATTGCAAATTAGGGTAGAAGTTCTGTTTTTCTTCTTCTGGAAACTAACTCTAAGAATGTTTGATTAGTTATTTTCTTACCAAAAACACTATTAATCTTTTCCTCAGGAACTTGCGCAACTACGATTTCAATTATGCCCTCGCTATTTGAAGGAAAAGCAGTTTTGGAGAATATATTTTACTCTTGTTAGGAGTTTGGTGGTGGAGTGAGTTCTCTGACCTATATAAGCTCTGTAAATTGTGTAATATAGTAGTAGTTTGTCTTAATTAGTTGAACCTGAGCTTTTTCAGATCATTTGAATAATGATACAAAGAAACCAAATGAACAAACTGCAACTTTGCTAAAACTTAAATGGTGTGTTTAGATTTGTCCTGTTGCGCTTTTTTAAGATATGCATAACTAATAAATTTTATGTGGTTGCATAGCAACCCCCAACGTCCCACCTACACCAAATCTGTCATTTTTTGTGGGCATGGTCATACGATGTCTCATACTCTCATGCAATTTCTCTTTGAGCATGACTACATGAAATTTCATAGGATTATGTATATGCCTTATCTTGCTTTATGGCCAGATATGAGCTTCATGCTGTAAGAGTAGCCAGGCTCAAGCAGATCAGATTGGAAAGTGAGACTGTGTCTAACAGTAGTGCCTGTGAAGTTGAAATGTCTGACACAAAATTGGTACCTCCTTCGGACTTGGCAACTTCAGTGGAATAGATGCTGTCTTCAAATTTGTAAAATTTATGGTAGGGTACTACTTTGCACCCTGTTCAGTCACATACTAAGTTTCTTTTATGTTTCTTCCGCTAAGTATGATTAAGTTGCATAACTTGATGTTTCAGCTTTATCTGGTTGGGGAACCTCTGGGATGTGCGTGGAGAGAAATTATTAATATAGTATGGAACTATTTCTGGGAGGCCTCCTGGAATTTGTGGTAAATGGTAATCCTCAAATACTCTAGTGGATATACATTGCTTCTTTTACAGCTGAGTTTATTAGACGATTTCACAGTTGATCGAAAAATCATTTGTTGGCTCTTTTTATGCTAGTTTATCGTGACATCGTCCGTGGAAACTTGGAATGTAACGAAATTCCCCATGTAACACTGTAGTCTATGCTGAAACTTAAAGCAATACCAATTGCTCATCATTTCTTGTATATCTTGCATACTAGTTTGCTCATAAGTTCTTGTATATCTTGATCTTCCCTTTCGAGTGTTTGTTTTGTATTTCTGCAGAGTGAATAACTTTCTGAAAATATTTTACTCCCTGACCAGAAAAATGACTTTGGGAAGGATCCACTTTTACCAATCTATCAGGTACATGAACTGCAAGTTTTAAATGATAGAACTACATTTTAAAGTAATCTGATTTAAAAAATTATACACACTGTTTATGATCAAATAAACTCGTAATTCTTGAATCCATCGAAGCGTGAGGTGGATTTGAAGATTCATAAATCTTATATTAGGTGTTTAATCAAATCCTAATCGAGGATTAATAAACTGTAGTTATGCAAGTTTTTGCCTTGATAGAGATAAGAGAGTGCGGTCAGGCCGCACACAGGTTTTTGCCTTGGTTGGTCGTGGTACTTACTCTACCCTACAATCAGTATACTGCTTGTTTGATGAACGTTCATTTATATAGAATGAATGACAGGTAGTTGAGCAATAAATAGTTGCAATAGTAGTACTACTTATTTGGTCATGTGTGTTAATTCAATCTCGTTGTTGCGATGATGGAATTGATATTCAATCATAATCAAAGCTTTAAAAAGAAGTAAGATGGAGTATCACTTGTGTCACAAGAGAGAATATGATTCGAATTTCAAGACATTTTGACAGACTCGTGACAATAAATACTCTGCTTCGAGTCTATGTTCCATGTGAACAACCAACCCAAATGTATACTTACATGTATACGTACATGTATCATCAAGTAGGTTGGTCAGGTAAAAATTTGAAAAATGTACCCTCTCTGTGCAGCACCACAAGTTTGAGAGACAAGGGACAAAATACAGTGAAAATTCATTTCATGTAAACCCCCACTCTCTGCTGACAACGTTCAGATCAAATCGTGTGAGATTCGTTTGGGAAATTTTATGTTACCCGTGATTTCTCACTCAATCTTGTTGCTCTTTACCTATCTATAGATCTATGTCACAATTCGTCATTTTCAACAATGATCTTGATTCTCTCCATCCAGTGATTAGTATTCCTTTGGGGACTTCATATTTTCTTTCTTTTTTTTTTATTTGCAAAAAACAACTAATTTACTCTTTTTTACTTCAATTTTTTCAATGCTTTATTCTCTCTCATATTTCATTTCTATTCACTTTACAATCTAAATATCATTTTTACAATTTTGTGCCCAAAAGTATGAAGTTTGTTTTATGATATAAAAAAAAGAACGCTTTACTCAGGAATCAGGATGGAGTGGAGAGAGTATTATTTACTGGAATCTTTTTTCTAGAAAGTCTTTGGTCTGACACAATTTTATGGAGTACTATTTCTTCCAACTACCCGTTGTCGCATTCTTATTGAAAGAGTAGCAGTCCTGCCATAAAACAGCAGGATTTTCAAGGAAGCTCGTAAAGGAGAATTACACATGAAAAATACGTATTTACAAGGGTAGGAAACTTGAAGCAAGCTTAATGATTGATTACACTTTCTAGGGAATTTCTACATGCGTATTGTTAGTGACCAAACAAACACCCCTACTCTCTTCCAAATAAACACACACACTCATTTTATGGTCTCACTGCTACCCATTCGTAGCGTCCACGCAGCGCCAAATCTTTCACAATATCAAAATTGTACCTGCAATTCAAACACACACAACACAAAATATAGTGATGAATTGAAGAAGATGAGCTTCATGACACCTAAAGAAAAGGTGTAAAGCGCCATACTTTTCGGCAAAACGGCGTTGCACCAATTGCTCCTCGCGGGCGAAAAACTCCTCCAGTTCATGCGCAGGAGGAGCGATCCTAACATATGCGTTTTGTGCCCTTCGACTCGAACATGCTTGCTTTGTCCTAGTTATGGCCCCGGTGGAACTGCAGTCAACAAAATTACAAATGTGCCACTGGATATGAACGTGAATGCAACCATAAATCCTACCTATATACATTCTTGTCAATGGGAGTGAAAGTGCTTAATTTGTATCTATAGCATAAGGCAAGTGGGGTTTTGTGATGCACATGGAAATAAATGTTGTTACACATCATATCATTAAAACAACCAATCTGTGACAGCCGCTGCTAACCATTTTGCAAAAGCTATTTTCTGAAGTTTCCTTTTCTGGCAACTTTCCGAATTTAAATAGTAGAAATATTTATTGAAAGGTCCCAAACTCATTCATATTCACTGAGAGAGGTGAATCGCATCACTCACTAACCGAAACAACTGCTTTCACTCACTAATACTTCAACCACCACTTCCAGATTCAAAAAGTATTAACCTTTTTTACTACTAATATTCAAATCACATAGTACATACATGGAATTCGAGTTTGGTAAAGCTGAATCCCAAATACGTTGAAAAACTAAGAAATGAGTTTATAATGTCGAGGGATTTAGGTCAAGTACAACAATTTGGCGAAAACAAAAAAGGAGAATTTTATTCGAGTGAGTACAACGACAAAATTAATTAAAACATATCAAACTGATTGTGAAAAAATCTTAATTGCATACAAAAAAGTAAGGGATCAAGAGAGAGAGGAAGAGAGAACCTTTGTGGAACATCAGAATCCAAATTATTTTCTCCTTGAGCAGAATGTGGCGGTGAAAAATTCTCATGCCTTCCAATTTCGGTGTATTCTTCACCTCTGCAACCGTAGCTGCGTCGTGAATTCTGCGGCTGCATGGAGCGGAGCTGGAGGGAACAGGCGGCGGCGGATGGAAGGCGCTGAAAGAGGGGTAGGGCTTTGGTGTGGGTGCGGATACCGAGGTAGGAGTGTGAGTCTGAGACATCCGTGAGGGCTACGTCAGACGTCATCTTTGCTTTCTTCGTGCATTTTCCCATGGCTACTATGGAATATGGATCCCTCGAAGCCCGTTAAAATGTGTGAGAACTATACTCAAATTTCCATGGAGAGAGAGAGAAAGAGAGGCGATGTTAAATTGTGTTAAATCCGTGAGGGTACAGTATGTTTTGATTTGGTGTATTTTCACCTCGCTTCTCAATTATGTAAAATGTTTTTATTACCCTTACACCACCTATATTAGCAATACAGTACTCCCTCTGTTCACATTTAACTCTGGCGAGAGCGTTAAGATACTAAGAAAAAAGAATTTAAAAGGTTAATCATGTTATCACTTTTATATATTAATTTTCCTTTTATATATTAATTTTATAACAGAAAGTGAGTGTAATGAATTAGTAAAATTTGAGATCCATTTACTCAAAATAAAAATTAAAAGTAAATAATATTTTATATACGGAACGAAGTAATAAATATGGACAACATTTGGTGGAAGGAAGGAGTAGTAAATAATTCTAGATTACAAAATCAAGATGAGTACTCTAAGTTTTTAGGGCAAATGAAAAAAAAAATGATGTAGTTTGGTCAAATTCTGATTAATCCTGCAATTTTTAAAAATAGCCAATTATATATAACTTTGATATTTTTCTCATTTGTCTCATAGCAAAAAAAAAATTCATCATGATAAACTCTGAATTTATCAACATAATGCATACATATAGCAGTGAGGATCAATCGGGTAGGCCCGTCGGGTTTCGGGCCAACACTATTCGGGTTACGGGTCAATCGGGTGCGGGCTAATTGGATTGTGATTTTTTTCGCGTTATAAAAGTTCAACCCTAACCCTAGAAACTCGCGTTTCGAGCTAGCCCAACGGGCTAATCAGGTTGTTGCCGATAAGATTAACATGCAATTAATCCAATAAATAATGATGAAAATTAGTTTTGTTCATAAAATGTAAATTATCTAATTATGATAAAATTGAGATATATGCTTAAACTCAATCATAAATATGATCAAATACTAATATTTGATATATTTCGTGAAATTTTAATGCATATTTTAGAAATTTAAATATTTTTTTAGTGAATTTGAAGTTTATAATTTATTTATCTATTATTATATTAATAAAAATTCAATATGCAATTTGTATATTTAATATAAAATTGAAAGATATTTTTGTAGTTATATATATTATCAAATTAATCAATGAAGTATCGAATTAAGAGTAAAAAAAATAGAATAATAGAAATTTTATCAGGTTTTTGGGCCAACCCATCGAGTTTTTGGGTCTGCCCTAACGTGTTGCAGATTAATCGGTTGCGGGCTAATCGAGTTTTTATTTTATCGGGCTAGAAATTTCCAGCCCTAACCCTATAAATTTGACAGGCTATTCGGGACAGCCCACGGATTGCGGGCTACACTGACATCTCTATATACATATGTACAAATTAAGAATATACTCCTAATTGATTGAATGTATTGAATGACGTTGTTTAAATAGCGAAATATTTTGTTCGCATAATATTTTTCGTTTGCTAAAAAGCATACATAATTTCTCTCAAATCATAGACTAAGAGTAATTGAGAAAAATGTTAAATTTATGATATATAGTATACTCTGAAATTACTAATTTACCATTTCAGAAAGTTGCGGAATAGACTTTGACCAAAGTTTTTAGTAGTATGATGTATGTTATTTATCAAAATTATTATAAGACGTTAAACGATAGAATTACCCTTATTGTCATATACTTCCTCCGCTTCATAGTAGTGGAGTCATTTTGTCATTTTGATATGTTCTATAATAGTAGAACCATTTCTTTTTTTTTAGTTAAAACGATACTAGTATGATCGTTAAGTTTTCTAAAGTAATGCTTTATTAATAAACATAACCTGATTTTGCAACTTAGAGCTAGTTTGCATTTTGTTGCTTCAACTAAGTCTGAAACGCAACAAATTTTGGCAAAGCGAGAACAAGAAATCGAGGGCAAAATTAAAATCGAATTATCAGCAACAAAGAAGAAGAGGTCAAGCTTCGAACAAGGAAATGCAGCAAAAATACGGATCAAGAAATATTGAACCAAAAAAACCACCGAATAAAGATTTGCAAAAACATAAGTAGTACTATAAATCAAGCAATTCAAGCCCAAAAACACGATTTCTTTTGTCAAAACGAACTTGAGCGTCGGAAATAGAGACCTGGTAACCGTTCATCATTATCTCAACCAAAACCAAATTGAGTGTCGTAGAAGGAGACGATTTAGACACTGATAAATATATTTGAGTATTGAAAAAAATTTAAATTTAAAAATTTTTACGCCCTCAAACAAAACCAAATCGTTAACTAATTTGCAAAATCTCTCTTGATGCACGACCATGAACTCGAACGTCAGCGTGCACTTTGGAGGCGAAACTAGAGCCTAAATTCACATATATGATGCCGTTTCTCCTCATATGTTTAGGATTAAAAATACCATATGTTTAAAACAAAATTGGACTTATAGCGTTTAAGTTACCAATTAAGTGAAAATCGCTTTGATCTTGAAATTAACAACACTTTCACTTCAAGGTCAAAAAACAATTCTCAATGTCAAGGACCTAAAATTATCATAATAAAGTTTTGGAACAAAATCGTAAAATAATAAAAAATTTAGAACCAAAATAAATTTAGGCTTAATTTTTTACATTATGATATTGTGATAACATAAATTGTAGGAGTACCACTTTGGATTTTTAAGAGATTTAGTATTTTATTTCCTTTTGACGTTCTGGATCATACTTGTTCCTTGGTTTTAAGAAACAATGTAGGCGAACACTTTCCAACATCTCATTTTGGAGTTGTTTGATCCTACCGTAGGAATACTCAGGAACAGAATGACAACTATAGTTAATCAACTCCAACAACAGTTGAAGATGGCCGATCAAGAAGTTGCACGAAAGAGAGCAGACGAGGTCAATGGAGGTCCTAATGTGCATCTGGAGCAATTCTTGTAGTCAATTGTAGATAAGCAACACAACACAATAAGGCCAAACAGTGATATCAAGCTTTGGTACCCGGTTACGAATTTTTTTTCCTCTCGAAATGACACTAAAATTGAAGTCCGAAACATGCATGATCAGTGCAGTTTATTCTTGTTTTTCTTTCTATTGTTTTTGTTCATATGGGATCTTTTTTGAGAAAAGCCCAAAAGTAAGTTATTGGGCTGACTTATTGTTCTCCATGATCATGTCAGTATTGTGTGGAAACATCATTCATTTTTGTAATTGGCATTGCATAGATAGGGAGAAAAATAGTAGAGATAGCGCTTCAATATACAGGTGTTATTTCAATAAAACTCCCCAGCCTCATCACCGATAATACAAGTGCATCTTGTGATCCGACCACAAATTAAGCAGAGAAACAACTGGTTAAGTAGCAAAAAATCAATGGCAATTTTCGATTGTGGAGCAGAACTGCACATTTTTCAGCTGTTGGTACAAACTCGTTAGTGGTTCACTAGGTAAATTAGTTGGAGAGGAGCAGAGATGAATGAAATGTTTAGTGAATGTATCCTGCTCTGCTCCCTCTTGTTGGCTCCTCAACACTCTGCTTCTCTATTTGCTGTATATATATAAACTCAAAAGAGGCATATTGCAATATTGATACAAGCTAGTGACTCTGAAGCTTCCCAAAGAGATTACAAATCTCCCAAGAAAAATTATCCACCATTATTTCCACAGCTTAACAGAGCTGTCGTGGCTAGCTGAGGCAACCATTCCTGTCAGAGGTGACTGTGCCAAAGAAGCTATTATATTCTCATGTGCAGGAACCGTCATGCTTTTGTTCTCTACCATGTTCCACAACTCCAAAGCCTACAACACAACAGGGTTATTCAGAGGTCAGTAACATATTATATGCAGTAACATATTAGACAACCAAAATAGGCAAGGGCATATATGTGCTTGACAGTGGCTTGAAATGTCTGTGTGTGTGAGAGAGAAAGAGAAAAAGAAAGAGTTGGCTACCCGCAGTCCTCCAATCACCAAGAGAGCAGAATAACTTGGATGGAAAACACAAGAATGAAATTGGTTTCCATTAGAATTAAGCTCATGTATGCACTCTCCAGAGGCCAATGACCAAACTTTAATGCTGTCTTCACTGACGGAAGCCAATAGGTCACCGTTAAGATCCCAGCAAAGATAGTTGACGACACCAGAATGTCCCTAATGAATCACCAAAAGTTATAAGAGATGAAAATAAATTAATTGCATTGCTCAACCCCTAGAGGCCCAAACCAAGATGTCCATAGTACGCAAAAAACCTGGAACGAATGTGTTTGCCTGTCATTTTCCACATCAAAGATTGAAACGACCTTGTCTGAAGCAGCTGCCAGTAGATGACCCGTTATAGGCTGAAACCTCACTTGTGCACTTCCTCCTTGCTGCACGCAGTCAACAAGATTATATTTGGAATTGCGCCTCACTGAACTGAAACTAATGAGGATGAAGATATTTATAGACAACATATAGAAGTTAGATACCCAACCTTGGACATGCGAGTGCAGGTGAATGGGCTAATACTCCAATAACGTATCTCATTTTTACTATCACAGAAACAAAAAAGATCGTTCTTCTTTGGATGGAAATCAAGGGACATGATGTGGGAACTATGCCCGGTGTAAGCTTGCAGACAATAGCTTGGCTGTGCAAAAGAACAAAATGAGCAGAATAAGTGCCTCTAACTACGGATATGAATTCAGTATAATCAGAATCAGAAGCATACAGTTTCATAGTATATAAACAGTGTGTGCATCTTTATGTATAAATAAAAATGATGAATATTGTGATGACCACTGCACATCATACAAAGATCAGTGGTCCAAATTAAATTCTACATAAGACGGGAGGGGAGGTTGCTATATGTGTGTGTGTGTGTGAGCATTTTCTGCCAGCCATAAAAAATCTAAAAAGTTAAAAATTATCAAACAGAAGGCAAGAGGTCATTACGTTAGCTGCATCCCACAATCTAACAGACTTGTCAAATGAAGCCGTAGCAAGTTGAGTAGAATTCGGCCGGAAGCGAACATCAGTAATTAAGTACTGGTGTTCTTCAGGGGTGGACTCTGTTTGTAAAGTATCCATGTTCCAAAGAACAGCCTAATCCAAGGACAAAGAGTGAGTAGAAAAGTATGGGAAAATGTATCTAACCATAAATAGATCACTGCTCATCTAGTTACCCATGTATGAATATATAATACAGCATTAAATTAATTCAATAGACCTAACTCTTTTGGCAAAAATGCAAACAGCAATATAGTATAATGACATGGAACACACCCAGTTAACTGAAACACTATTTAAGAGCATAGTTACCCTACCTTCTTGTCGTGCCCTGCACTAGCCAACAACTTCCCATCCGAAGAAAAATGGCAGCAAGTCACTTTATTTCTTGTCCGAATGCAACCAACTTCTCCAAATGAAAAACCTTGAATAGGACACATCATTTAAGTAACTTATAGAAATAGAAGCTGTATGAAGCAGTCAACAGCAACATGCCTAGATATCATATCCCACCTTTAGAAGTCTCAGTTTTATGCCCAGTAAGATTTTGTTTCAAAGAACCATACATATTACCATCTCCCCCATCATGAGACAAGAAGGATTCTACATTATCTTCAAGGGAGCCAACGTCACCAAAGTTCTCCAAATCATCCTATGAAAAATATGTACAAAAAACCAATGTATTGTAATGAAGACTCCGCATTGAATGCTCCAAAAAAAAATGAAATATAAAAAAGTACTGAAATCTCATGAACATTTAAGATACCAACTAGTTAGGTGAAAATAAAATTCAAAATGAATTGAGTGATTCAAGACAAAACTGAGCCTCACAAGCTGATTTGTAGATGATGCAATTACACCAGCTCCATCTCCACCATACATCATCATACTCTTGGATACATTATTAGCATTATGCAGGCTGCTGGCTGTGGTCATCCCATCCCCAGGTGTATGTGTTGATTGTGGTGAACCTGGGGAGGGGCCTACCGTATTTCCAGTACCTGTGCTATTGGCAGGTCCAGACGAAGAGTGTTGTTTCCTTTTCCTATTATTCTGTTTCACAGTAAAGTATTCATCAGTTTGTTATGTATGCCAAAAGTCAAGGCATCATCAGGAAGAAGGATAGAAAGTAAATGTTCTGAGGCTTGCGGTAGGAGCAGTTAGAACTAATAACAGAGAGATTACAGGATATCATTTGCCATAACTGAAATATTAGAAACATTCAGATAACTAAATATGATCAACACATGCCCTCAGATAACTAAGTAGGATCAACACATGCCCTTGGATTAACTAACCTGCTGCAATTGCTGCTGCTGCAACTGATCCTGTTGTTGTGAGGACGACTGCTGCATTTGGCCCATTTTCATCTGCTCGGAATGAGTAATATTACTTCCAAGTACAAACAAACTTATTATATGCCACTAATCATTAAGGGAGTCAATTATATTGTTCTTATGGGTAGAAGCACATCTTTAACATAGCAGTTTAAAACAAATCAAATCTGTCCTGGTAAGAATTATTTATTATATGTAGTAGAGCAAGTAATAAGAGAAAAACCTAATCATCTAGGGTAAACATATTTCCATTAGTCAGTCCCAAGACATGTACTCCCTCCGTCCACGAATAGGAGTCACGTTTTGCCATTTTAGTCTGTCCGCGAATAGGAGTCTCGGTTCACTTTTACCATAAATGGTAGGGTCCCACCTTCCACTAACTCATTCCACTCACATTTCATTTAAAACTAATATATACAAGTGGGACCCCTATTCCACTAACTATTTTCCACCCACTTTTTTTAACATTTCTTAAAACCCGTGCCGCCAAGAAATGGGACTCCTAATGGCGAACGGAGGGAGCAATTGGTAAGGCTAGCAACTGGTTGTTGGAACTAACTTCAACCAAGAAGCCAGGGGAAAAAAAGAGAGCAGACAATTTAACCACCCATCAAAGCTGTGTTGGCATCATGCTTTACAATCAAAGCCCTATTCTTTCTGCAGAAATTACAGAGATATGACACATACCCATCAAAACTTGGAATATTTTATCATCACGATTCACAAGTACAGTACAGATATTAATTTACAGAGTCGACTCTTATTAAAAGCGAAAAGGTACACTTTTAACTAAAATTTAGTATCAGGCAAAATAATTTAGACCTAACAATCCCATCCCACACACCCGCCTTGTACCCTCAACCAAACTAGAAAATAAAAGATGGAAGAGTCGATACTCTGTGTAATGCAGAAAAATTTAAACTGGGGCACCAAAACTACCATGCTAGCACTATATACAATTTCTACAATGGCCACCATGGTATATATTGCAGCTTGATTTAGAAAATACATTTCCTGAGACCCACAGCAGTTGCAAATGCCGAAATAAAAAAAAATAGCACAGCCAAAGTTCAATTGTCATATTGTGCTATTTAGAAATAAAGAGACAGTAACCTTAGGAGAATTTGACTGCACGGGGGAGCAAATAGATCCATCATTTCTAGGAGGTTGGCCATCTTTTGCATTAAAACTACCTCTCGGCACTCCTCCAAATCCATAGTTAGGTGAATTACCAAGGTTACCCTGTGCTTGAGCCTGTGCAAGGGCTTGCTGCTGTTGTGATGCCAAAAGGAACTGGTTTGGGGTAGGCAGGTTGGGCTTTTGCACTTGCAAACCCAAACTTGGCCGTAATTGGTCAATTCCCTGTGTGATATGGTAAGTATCAGAACTCATGAGTTTCGATTAGGTTCTTCGTCAAAGAACAGTAGACAATAAAATCACAACAAACTCACTGTCAAAGGCCAACCCTTCAGTGGAAGACCAGTTACTCCTTGATTTAATCCTAACAATAAAAAAAGATTAGAAAGAGCAAGAGAGCACTTGCATATGACTTTAAGCATTGATGCCAGATGGAGCTATACGCAATCATAATATGCTCAAACTGGATAACATTAATTTTGTTACTTCATTACAATAACCAAACAACTGGAGTATAATTAAGCATGTAATTAAATTTGAACTTCCATCTCTTTAGCAACCATTTTAATGTTAAAAAACTATCTCCCCCAGTCAAGCAGAAGACAGTATAAAAAAATTAAAATCGTAGTAGTAGAAACGATAACTATACTGCTTACATTTTACGATAACTTATCTTTAGCATGGATAAAGAGACATTCCGTAAACTAGTTCATGACAGCACTAAGAGTGAAACTGTGACAAAAGAATGTTTGGGCGAGGTCAGTAATATTACCTGCACCACCCAGTCCAGATTTTGACTGGAGAACCTGCCCATAAATCGACGATGGGTCCATAGGCAAAGATTTTTGTGTGGCACCCAAGTTAACTTCCCCTTTATTGTCCTGGACATGTCACGTGACAAATTTACATTAATATGCTCTGGGAAAGGCAGCAGACCAAAGCTAAGAATCCAACAATAAATATGGTTTGGTGCTTACAGTAGCCAGTTGTGGTCGCCCCTGCATTTGCTGCAAGGCTGCAGACATACCCCCAGAGTTGCCTTGTATCAACTGCCTGTTTCAACCATGGGAAAAGAAACTAATTATTAATTTAGATCAATATAATAGCTTCAAATTCACTGGTGTAGAATTTGGTTATATCAGTTTTACCCTTGCTGACCAGAAGCTGATTTAAGAAGTGCCATCCTATTAGCCTCAATGAGGCCTGGAGATGTCTCTGAATCCATGGGGTGGGGATGCTTCATCCGTTCTTCATACATCTTCATAGCCAATACACTGGCAGATGGTTGGCCCATCATCCCCTCAGAATTCATGGGACCACCAAGTGGTGGATGATTAGGATCCCTTCTCTGTAATTGGGCACTGCGTTGCTGCATGAGTTGCAACTGCTGCATTTGAAGCTGCTGTTGTTGCTCTCTTTGTTTGATTTGTTGTGTCTAAGTTTAGTAGCAAAAATCACAAGAACCTATTAAATGGTGCGTTTGACACAAACAGCATGGTGCAAGTTCATAATGAAACTGTATAACAGCTGCAAAATTTGACAAACCTCTATGTAAGCTGCAGCAGGTTCAGAATGCTTCTCGTTTGTCCTTGCGATGAAAATGTCCCAGAAAACAGACCACCATTCAAAAAGAAATCCTCCTGGGGCATCAATAGCTAAAAACAGAACTAGTAGTTAGAAAGAAAGATATTATCCACAACACACGTATCTCTAATGTGAGGAAGCAGAATGCATTGCAGGCATAAGGCAAAGAATTAACAAAAAGATGCTTATCCAAATGCACAAGACACGAAAAAATAGTCCAATCACATAAAATAATTAACAAATCCCTTACCCACAGGATCTGTAGCGACTTTTCCTTCTGTCATGAAAGTTTTTGCAGAATTATGCAGTTTTCTTTTCAGCAAATAGTCGTGAATGTATACATCAAGCCTGTCAAACATTATAGAAAGTGTGAGTCTTATTCAGCGGTGCTTCCTAGTAATCAAAACAAGAACACATTTAGAACTGTAAGCTCTTTTCAGTGGGCAAAAGAATGAGCAGAAAACAGAGCTCTGGAGCCTTTAAATCAAAGGCTTTAGTCATCAATAATGCTAACTATTGGAAAAAGGGTAGTGTTCCTAATCAGGAAATCATAAACATATAAACTTTCCAGTTTCGGGCGTAAAAGGGTAAAGAAAGAACAATAAACAGATTACAGTAAGAAAGTATTCTGCAGGTAAGCTTTCTTATTTGCTAATGGGAGCAAAATAAAGGAGAGAAGGTATGAACTAAATGTTTGAGAATCCTTACATTTTATCAGCTTCCCAGTTACTCTGAGCCATGATTTGATTTATTTTTCTTTCGAGAATTAGCTCCTCAATCCAGCTTTAAAACGTAATCAAGCACGCCTAAAAATGCAATTTAATCAGAAATCCCATTACCTCAAAAGAGCTAGAAACCCTAATTTTGCACACAAACTCACAAATTAGAGAGATCAAACCCAGCGATTACGATCCATGCAGGATCCTGATCAGAACCGACCTCAAACTAAATTCACAGCACAATTAACAGGAATCTAACTAAATTCACAAATTGTCGATAAGATCTCAACTGAACATAAAATGGTCAAGTTCGCATACTTATTCCTAAGGTGACTTCACAAAATCACAGACGCTTAAAAGTTAAAACCTCGTCAAAGTTTGTCCGTCGAATCACCAGAATTCCAAATTTCAAATCTATCGTGATACAGAATCAAGCTTCTCCTGGTTCTCCCAAACAATCTGACAGTTGTATACCTCTCAATTTCAAGCTAACATGCTTCTCAACAACTATTTCAATTTTAACACCTCTTTCAAATATAAATTTTATGATTCTAAAATCATAAACAAATAAAGAGCAGAATTCACGGAGATGTTAACAACCGAATTTATAATTCATGAATTCCAGTGCGAAGAAGGGAGCATAACTGATTAAAAGGGTGATAGGCGAAAATATCGGCTACGGGAAGTCCGAAAAATTGCTGGAAAGAGGTCATGTCGGGATCTGAGCCTGAGCTCTGGGAGGGGGGATCAAACGCGATGGTTATATAGGTGCAGAGGCTCGGATGGAGGTTCGGAGTGAGGACTCCTTCAAATAAGAGGTTCGGAGTGGTAGAAGTGTGAGCGCATTATATATCGAACAGCTTTAATATTAGTGAAGTGGCAGTGGACTTACACGCGGGCCCAGTGCTGGCCTGATGATGAGAGGTGTTCGATGTTTAAGCGCCTTTGATTGTGATATGGGTCTCACCATAATTGCTGATCTGGAAGCAATATTGGTCTTGCAAGCTGTGGTGCTTCGTTTTTTTTTTATCTCTTTTCTTAAATCAATTGGCTTGGGTACTCAAAAGTTTAGAGCATCTCCAATGGTACTTCGACCAAAAATCGGTCAGCAGTTTCTCCCCCTGCCACACGTCAGCAGCATTAGAAATCCACCTGTCACGTCAGATTTAAGTCAGCCATAGGCCAACCGCAATAAAAATAATTCAAAAAATACTATATTTATGGAATTAAAATCACAATACGGAATTAAATTTACGACATATATACGGAAAAAATTCGTTAATTTTATTTAAATAAAAAAAAGTACATTAACTAAAAATCAAAAAAATTACATAATAAAAAAAAATTTGGGCTTCCACACACGAGCCACCGCCCCACTCTACTCCTCACTAATTTATTAAAAAAATACATTAAAAAATGTTAGTATGCCTTGAATCTATGTTAGTTTGCCGCTAGCCGAACGGGGGTCTAGTCAGGGAGTCAAGGGGGGCGACGCCCCCTTGCCATGGGGGTCCGGGGGCGCGGAGAGGCCCCCGGCCCGACGGTATGACATGTTTCTGTTTTAGTTCTTAATTTTGTATTGGGCCTAGTTGTTATTGTCCATCGTTAGATGTTGCTCTTGTACAGAAATTTAGAGAGAAAGAAAATCGCGTTTATATAGGTTTTTTTTTAAAAAAATAAAAAATCGAAAATCGGCGCTGGCCGATCGGCACGCCACAATGGCGGCCAGCGCATCGGCTAGCGCCGAGCGATCGGCCAGCGCACGCCGAAATTTTGACCGATTTTACGCTGGCCGACTCCAATGGTTCGGCTAGCCGATCGGCCAGCGCGACGAATCGGCTAGCCGGTCGCTAGCCGACCATTGGAGATGCTCTTATGACTTTGAGGTTTGGATTAATAAATATATGGTCACATCTGTAGTCAAGCTAAACAATATTTTAGAAAATACTCATATTTATATAAATAAATGGATTTTCGATATTTTATTAGTATATGAACTTCGAAATTGTATGGCTTTTTCTCGTAAATAATTTGAGTTTTTTTTCTTTCTCGTATATAATTTTGAGTCAAATTAAAGTTAATGTAATTTACATATTATTTTCCACATAGAGAAATGTGGTTAAACAATATGACTAGTCATTTGTCTTTAAAATAATACGCGAACTTTTGATGCTTTATGATTTTCTCCTTGAACTTTCTTTTTTTGAATATAAATACATCGATTTTTAAATTTTTTCCTAGATAAGTTAGAGTTGTTTTAAGTGGCTCTACGTTAGCTTTTTGCAATTGGTTTAATATATTAGACTATGTTCTGATTTACATTTGTAAATCAGACATATATATATATATATACTTTTGTAAGTCCAGACATATATATATATATATAAGACCACAGTAGTCAGTAAACGATATTGATTGTTGATAGACTTAATTAGTTATTGTAAATACCCATTATGTCCTGCTCTCAGAGTCTCAGTTGCCTAATTGAATTGTCGTGAATAAGAAATGTGTGCTTTGTGTGTAGAATGGTAAGGTTTACTAAAATTGATTAATTTTTTTGTGTGTACACAATTCTCTTTTTTGCATTAGACCCACGTATAGTGGGACAATCTAATAAAATATGAGTACATATCACTTATAATTTTAATAGGTGGGGAAGGAGTATTTATGAGTGAAAAAGATCCATTTTTATTATATAGAGTGTGCTATGGTGGAAAGATAAAAATTATGGGACATGTGTCTTGAAATTGTAAACAAGGAAGAAAATATGAATAAAACATGGCAAAGAAATAAATGTGCACTAATGTCGAAAACACCAAAAATTTGTCACGTGTTTAATTAAAAATGAGTGAACATCTTTTTTTTTCCACAAACTTTGTCAAAATATCATTTTAGGTTCGTGAACTTTGAAAATAATTTGAGGACCGCCAACTATGGGTTAATATCAATTGAAGTACTTTTTTACTGTTTATAATTTTTTTTGGACGAAAATACCCTCAATATTTTAAGGGTATATATTTTGAAGAGTAAAGGCCAAATTGATCTTGAACATATGGTCATTTTACGTTTTTGGTCCTAAACATTATCTTTTAGATTTTGTGGTCCTGAACATATGGAAATTTGATCATTTTGGTCCTCATCAACATTTCCGTTAAAAACTAACGGTCAACGGGTTTAATCCCGATTTTGACCAAATTTAACTTTTAATTAATTCCCTAATTTAGGGCTGGACTAGGGGTTCTCGGCGAGGGAGTTAATGTGGTTGCTCTACACATGAATTCTTCCTCCAGCATCGCCAGGCATGCCAGGCTTGAAGCTTTCCGCCTCTACTCTCGCGCGGTAGCGATGAAGCGCGGCGGCGATGCCAATATTAGGTATGCTTGGTACGGCGGTGCGCGGGATGAGATCTTGGGGATTGTCACTCATGGATTTGGGAGGTGTGCCGATTTTGAAGACCGTGTTTCCAACGGCATTGGGGTTTATTTATCTCCGGCGAATTTTCCGGTTGATTGGTGACTCTCTCACATCACCAAAATTGGTGATGTTTGGCAGTGCGTTGCAAGCGAAGGAAGATGAATTTGGAGTGCAACACCTGCTGCTCTGTCGCGTGATATTGGGGTACACGGAGAAAACCGTGGCTAGATCGCGGAAATTCCGGCCAAGCTCCACACATTTCGACTCTGGAGTCGACAATCTCATCCCACCTCTACAATACACAATTTGGGGTGCTTATTTGAATTCACACATTTTCGAAGTTTTTTTTCCTCTTTAATTAGGGAGTAAAAAAATCAAAATTAAAAGTTAAATTTGGTCAAAGTTGGGATTAAACTCGTTGACCGTTAGTTTTTAACGGAAATGTTGACGGAGGACCAAAATGATCAAATTTCCATATGTTCAAGACCACACAATCCAAAAGATAATGTTTAGGACTAAAAACGCAAAATGGTCATATGTTCAGGACCAATTTTGGCATTTACTCTATTTTTAATTAACTTATCATATACTCATATTTTTTATAAATATCATTACTATATATTTTTGATGAATTTTCTAAATATAATTTGACCTTTAATCTTTTCACTTAATTTTATGACATGCAAGAAAAGATCCTTATTCAATTTTTTATTATTAAAGAAAGTTCTTTATTCAATTTTAAAATTCTTTAATATAAAAAATTGAAGAAGCAATTTGACTTGCATGTCACAAAAAAGTGATAATATTGAAGGTCAGATTATATTTAGAAAATTCGTCAAAAATATATTGTAAAGATATTTATAAGTAATATGAGTATATGATAAGTTTATTAAAAATATATACTCTTTAAGGTATTGAGGGTATTTTCACCCAGAAAAACTAGGAAATAGTAAAAAAGTACTTCAAAATTCAAATGAAATTAACCCATAGTTGATGGACCTCAAATTATATTTTCAAAGTTCACGGACCTAAAATATACTTTGACAAAGTTCGTGGACCAAAAAAGATGTTCTCTCATTAAAAACTACTCCCTTCGTCCCCGAATAAGAGTTACTAATTTCCATTTTTGTCCGTCCCCAATTAAGAATAGCACTTCATTTTTACCATAAATGATAAATAGGTCTCACATTCCACTAACTTATTTCACTCACATTTATTATAAAGCCAATATAAAAAAATGGATCTCATATTCCACTAACTTTTTCAACCAACTTTTTATTACATTTTTCTAAAATTCGTGCCCGATCAAAATGCTACTCCTAATAGGGAACGGAGGGAGTAAACTGAGGATTGATACGCTGCGCCCTCAATGAGCGCTTGGTAGGCGATTGTTGATGTCATCATTTCTCTCTCTTGCCATAGTGATATTTTAACCCACTATTACTTCTAATTTTACGCTCATTATTTTCACTTTCCTTTTATTTTAGTTTCTCTCACTTATTCAAGTTTTTCATTTCCTATCAACTAGTTTTACTACTCGTGCTATGCACGGGCCATAAAATTTTCAAAAAATATAAAAATATATCTATCACGAATGAAACGAAATTAAAAAAAATTGTATATGTAATGAAAGAATTACTGAAAAATCATGTATATAAACTTTTGCACTTAAACCTTGTATTAATAAGATTGTATCTATTTAAAACCAATATTTCTACTTCTACGTGTATCAATCTATCAACATATTGTAATGAAATGGATGAGATCGACAAAGGAAATATCTTGGAACCTAGGGTTTATTAAGTTTGCTAAGCCGTTCTTCATACCAAAAAATCACACCATATGCGAACATGAGCACAAAGCATCACCAATATCCCAATAATCTACATATAGGAAAACAATTAATTTAATTCAGTTGCATTAAAAAAAATATTTTTTTAAACAACTAAACTAAATAATAAAAGGGAATATTCAGCATGACAACAATTTGATACAACACAATCTACATAATGATAGAAATATACCTCCATATTGAAACAAAGATGATGACACAACAGTGCACTCTTCCGTAATAGATGTACCAAATTCATCACTAATAACATCGTTTATAAGAATAGGATTCTCAACAGATCCACCAACAAAGGCTTCAAACAAAAAAAAAATTAATACAACAATATTAACAAATAAATAATTGACAACTTGCCTTTATTAAATACATACAAAATAGTTTCATTATTATTAAGATTATAAATTTCACCAAACTTTTCAACAAATGCAAATAGAATAATTCAACAAAAAATAAACAGAAATATAATCATATAATTCCTCATGAAACCAGAATATTATACATTATAACATTATAGACTTCACCTTATCTTAATCAACAAAATACTTAAAAAAGTAAAAAAAAAAAAAAGAAGGTAAATAACATAAATTTCAATTTTAATTTATAAACATAAGTACACGATATAATGAATATAATTTTATCCTTATTAATATAAGACTACAACAAATAATTATTTTAATAGTCTCTATAATATAATTATAACAACTATTACAAATAATAGGACCAACACATACAAACATATCAAATAAAACAATATACGAACACAATCAGATTTACTCAAACCCAAACTCAACCCAATTCAAAAAATTTAATTAAAAACACAAATATTAGGTTTATAATATAGGGATATTAGCATCTAATATCACAAAACTTTCAAAAAGTTGAGTTTTTCCCACGAACTTTAAAATTGGCAAATAATATCACGAACTTTACACCGTGTTTGTTTTTTCCCACGAATGAAAAAATTCCCCCAAATAATATTATGATACGGATTTTTTTTCGTAATTTCTCGACAACAATTTTGAAAGCTTCAAGGTTTTCAATGTTTGAAGATAATTTTTCTGGAAGCACACCCTCCAAAATTATTCTTCAATCTATTAAAATAACATGAATTTTTTTCATTCGTGGGAAAAAACAAACTCGGAGTAAAGTTCATGATATTATTTGCCAATTTTAAAGTTCGTGGGAAAAATCCAACTTTTTGAAAATTTCGTGATATTAGATGTCAATATCCCTATAATATAATACAACATAATAACATACACCAATACACAATGAAATGAGCGAACACATGAAAAATTATACCCAACATATGAATATATAATCCAAAACCAATTTATTCAACCACAGACCCAAGCCTTAACATTTAAAAAAAGGGATATATAATCTTAAATTTTGTAGAATATATCATAGATTAATAAACAATCCTAAACAAATTTACTCAAGAAAAACCCAAGATTTAATATTTCAAATAAATTAAAATATAATCTTAAATTTTTTTAGAATATATCTTAAATTAAATTAGAATCGTAAATAAGGAAAAAAATCTAAATAGTTTTCATTTCGTAGACAACGATATACCAAATTAGATCAAATAATATTGACATTCAATTCAAATAAGCAACATTAATAATTAATACAAAATTATTAAATAAAAAATTTCAACAAAATATAATAATTCATTAAATTTTTGAATTTATATAGAAACTATATATAAATTTTAAAGCTAATTATTATACCACAATTATAAAACTCTATTTAGACCATCTAATAGCCCAACACAATGGTCATAAAACACACAATGGTCTAAGCCCAACTTCTTTATTAAAATTGGCCCATGCTTCTAAACAATGGAAGCCCAAAAATACCGAGCCCAATTTGAACCTTATCATTAGTGATGAACTAATTATACTAATTAGACTATATCACAATTAATTAACATACTTAGGAATAAAACCATATCTTATACACCATATATAAACCATTTTCACTCTCTCACCTCCTTCGTCGGCGCCTCTTCCAAACCATAGAAACCAGCACCGATTCTCGCCGGAAAAACTGCAGCCTACCACCAAATCACCGCCGGAGCAGACTCTACTACACCTTACAAAGTCCATACCAACCCCTTCCCACAGTTAATCCAACGATTTAGACCTAAATGACTACCAAAACAATCTCAAACCCTAGTTTTCTAAAAATCAATTGACGACGAAGGATACCCCCGCCGACGGCTAACCGACTCCTCCATAGGCGATTAAACTTAAACGACGAACGGTGCTGTCAAAGCCGATCCAAAACAGCAAAAAACCACCGATATAAAAATCAATTATATCAAAATCGGTTTCGATTGAAGGTAACACTATGGTAGATTTCAATTATTATTCAAAAATGTCGAACAATACACCTATTTTGACCTTTTGTTTGGCTTTGTTTCCAGAATCGGCCAGAATGGTGGAACACTTTCTACGATTCAACAAAAAGATCGACAACATTGGACAAAAACACAACAAAAATTCGAAAAGCTGCAACCTAAGATGCCAGATAAGATAAGTACCTTCATAATAAGTTCATTTCACAAAAATTTTTTGTTGCATCCTTATTTCAGTATCAGAGTAATAACCACACGACGAACTCCAATCGATCAACACCTCCATGATTTGATGCAACTTAAACCAAAATCATATACACAAACTGATAGAACGAATGTATAAGAACTTCATTGATGATGAGGATTACACAAATGGAACTTAAATGTAAATGGAATCAAAAGATACAATGATAAGAGGAACACGATATATTCAACGGAGAATCACCGGATCACCGGATTCTCACGATGACCACAGCTCGCAAGCTCACACAAATTTCATGGATACTCTCAAAGATGAGAGTCTCTGCATTTATACCCAATCCATTTTCCTTCTTCTCTTCTTTGCATTTAGATCCCTCAACTTTCCTTCTATCTCATTTCTGTTGAGCTGGCGTGGCCTCCAGCTGGCATATCAATTGAGTCAATTGAGCTGAGTTTCTTTTCCATTCTAATAATTCGTGACTCTAACAATTTCAGCTTCTACAAGTTTAGTTGTTTCTTAAAAAGGGCACGAAATACACACTTATGTTTATATCATTATGAGATTTCAGATTGATGCAACAAACTTGGATATAAGAGGATTTATTAAAATTTATGAAACTGTGAAAATTTAGAAGTCTATTACAAATTATAGAGTGTTATGACTTTTCACTTCATATATCAAATGCTTTTCCTATAGAAATTTCACTGCTGAACAATGGGAGAATTCACCACTTTGAAAGAGGAAAAAGATCATTTACAAATTGCTCAAAAGAAGAAGCACAAAATCAGTTTTTCTGAATTTATGAACTATATTGATATAAACATTCTATAAATACTATCATTGGATCTTATACTTTACTGCAACTGACTCTCCAAAAAAAAAAACACTTACAACTGTCTAATTACAGGAGTAAACTTGAAAGACAAAGCTATATGCAAGAAGAAGAAGGAAAAAAAGAATCTACAGTGGATTCATCAATGCAAACAGAGGTAAAATACTGACCTATGCAAGAAGAAGAAGGAAAAAAAGAATCTACAGTGGATTCATCAATGCAAACAGAGGTAAAATACTGACCTGGGGCTTCATTTGATAAACCTTCATAGGAGCAACCCTTGATTATTGTGGAAGCCTTCAACTTCTTCATTGCATACACATGTAAATGACAATTAGATTTTACTACAACAGATGTGTCATTTATTTAAAGAAATTCTGTTCTTAAAAAGGTGTTTACATGGAACGCAACACAAATTCCAACATGACCATTCAATTGCCTTACAATTAGGGTTTGAGATTCATTTTGGGCTTGAATCCTACTGGATATGCATGCTTGAAAAGTAAATTGAAGAACTTCATTACTGAGATAAATAGAAATTTAAGGTATTTATAAGAATGACAAAAAAATGTAGATATGTCTACCCTGATATATAGTTCACAATTAGTTTCACATCTGAAATCTGAAATATATTAAATTTAGAGCAATATTTTGTTTTAAATTATGCATCTCTGCAATAAAGGAGATAAATAGTTTTAAGAATTAGTTGATAATGATATGACTATTTTGAATGCAGATAATTAGATGTAATAGATGATTATTTTGAATGCAGATAATTAGATTTACAAAAAATAACTATTCAAGCAGATTTTCATATCTATTACACCAGATTTGTAAATGAATACTACACATGTTGCAAATAAAGTGAAAGAATAGGATCCTGATTAAAAATTAAGAATGTTGTTATTAGATTTGAATTAATAACTTCTGATTTTCAGACTTTGGAATTTTAAGTTGATATTTAACTTTGATATTTCTTGAAAATCATCTTTGCATTATTCATTAGAAATGAATACTTAACTATGAGTTACTCAATAAACCTCCATTGAACAGAATGATTCTGTTGATTTAACATATTTAAGATTCAAATAAATCCTGCCATGACTATGCTAAGTAATGGAGACCAAAATAAAGATAAGACTTCTGCAATATAAATAATTCAAAAAAGACATCCAACAGCCATCAATAGAAATAAAAACCAACTTAGAATTGTATACTAATACCAAAACAGATAATGATCCCAGCCAAAATCCAGCATTGTTACCTAATATAACATAATGCAACAACAAAACCCCCAAAAAACACAACTGAAATTTCAGACATGTTCAAAACACTTAAGCAAGAAATAAAAAACAGATTGACTCTAAAAATTTCCCAACTCTAATCAGCACCAGACAAATCTTGAGTATAGCTGACAGATGCTTCATCTTCATCTTCAAACACATTCACTTTCTTCATCTTCTTTTTTATCTTCTCAAAACAGATATCATCACAACTATCAAACTCATCTACCAAGCATCTTTTCACACTTCCTTCAGCAAAGCATTCAATCCCCTTCTGTTTAGTAACAACTGATAAATCAGGAGTTACAAAACCTTTTCCAGAGACCTAAAAAAATCCATAAATGAGAAACACAGTTGCCCTAATGCATATTTATACTTATTTCAGTTAATTTACTTAAAAAAATACCTCAACAATATCAAATCCGAAGAGTAAATCAGCTAACTTGACATCAGTATTGAAAACTTGTGATACAATGTTCTGAGGAACAAATTTCTCCACTACTTCTGGAATATTACAGATTTTGTTAACCGTATATGGATATCTACGATAATATTCCTTGATATTCCTACTTTGAATCTTAAACATCACTTCTTGACCCACAAGCAGCTCCTCAATCTTCTTAGGAACATACTCCATGGCACAATGCTATAACAACAATAAAACACATTAAAATAGAAAATATAACTACTACTGATCACAAATTCTTATTTAAACAGGCAGATTACCTCCATATTACTCCTTATCAAGTCATTCACCCTTTTTCCAATCAGTTGAACAACTTCTCTATCTCAAAGCAAAAGGGATGCATTACTTGAGTCATCAACAATGTTCGCAACAAACCTACACCTAAATAAGAGGAAAAATGTAGTCAATTAATAACTTCTTGCAAAATAAAAGAAAAGAAACCAAAGACACACCAAGAAAAAAAAAAAGAAATCAGATTAGTACCTCTTCACAGCTACATCAAAATTCTTAATGCAAAAGTCACACCTAAACTTCTTGTCATCCAAAATCGTGACTTTCTTCACACATGTCTTGCATGCTAAATAATACCATTCTCCAAAATGAGGTTCGATTGATTCTACTTTCCAAAAACCCAATAAGATCCATCCCGATGACCAAAATCAGAAATAAACTGCTACAACATTAAACAAAAAGACAATATGGAAAATAAACACAATCTGCTTTAAGAAATGATTATATACCTCCAAATAAACAACATCACTGAGAGCCTTGACATCAATATCATCAAACTCTCTACTAACCATCATTCCAGGTTGACCAACAGAAATAGTTTCAAGGAATGTATCATTATGTTTAATCCTATATAATATAAATCAAATCAAATCAAATCTATTATTATCATACACAATTAAGTCACTAATATTTATCCAATAAAATACAGTAACTGCTTCTAAACTCCTTCATTTCATCTATATCAGCATTGATTAAAATTTTAGAAGCTTGATAATGAGTGGATACACCAATCTCACCTAAAAATATAATAAAGAAATCTTAAAACCAATACATGACAGCCATTTAACTAAACATCAATAAACAACAATAAGATAGAAACATACCTCTGAAAACATTAGGCTTACAAAACTGTACTATAATTATAGGAACTATCCCTTCAGCCTTTGACAATTGAGACAAATAGGATTCCACATTAGAGTCCCAAATTGTACACAATATTTTGTTATGGTTGTTACAAATATATCAAAGTGTTTCAAATATAGACACAGTTAACTATATAGATGATACCTAAATGTTTAAAAATGAAGGAAGACATACTGCTCATCACTTATTTCAACTTCAATCAACCTATATCTACTTTGCTTAACAACTCTTCCAGGTGAAGTAATGACCCCCAATAATGTCTGCCAAGAGAAAGATGACATCAGTATACTTAGAATTAAAAAATAAGATCTGAACAACAAAATATATCAAAACATTTATACCAAAAAAGGATGATTGGTCTGCATTCTCATTGCACCAAATGGTTTAAATGAAAAAACCATGGCTGGAAACTCAGTATCTCTGACTTTATACATCTCAGTCCTGTAATTCATCCATAGTCTATATGGATGATTAGTAGCCTTGTTTCTAAGGGTGTTATCCCTAATAAAGAAGTTTTTTATGAAGTAGATGCCTCCTTCAGTAAGTTTGTGTTCCAGATTTTGAAGTTCTTTCTTTTGGCTTGAATGTATGTCCCCTGATAAGAAAAAATAATTTAGATATTAGTGATTAGAAATAAATCAGATAGAAGAAAAAGATCAATATGAAAGATATTACATATTAGATATATAAATATAAATCAGAATCCTAACATACAATAAATTATATGTCTTTTCTTTTGCAGGTAAAGATCTATTATAAACACTATTAGTACAGATTCCAAAAAGGATCAAGAATGATGACATTGAATGCCAAATGTCAAACTTAAACTGTGCAGCAAGCAATCTGTGGAATAGGAAGAGTGCAAAGATGTAGAAGAATGAAAACATAAGTAATAAACAAATATAGGTCTGTTTTTCTATACTAAACTGAAGTAGCATTCAATTAAGTATGACTAAGGAAGTAGTAATGTACAGTTGCAGAAAAATAATGAAGAAATAGAACTATATACTCTATACATAAGATTAGGATAGATCAGGATATAGCAGATAAAAAATTAGTATACTGTTGAATACAATGAAATTTTTAATATACCTTAGTATCATGGAAAACAGATTCTATATTGATGTCCTTGTTGTCATCAGGAACACCTCCAAAGACACGAACGCAACGAACCTTAACAATTGAGTTAGTAATGGCAGTGTAAAGATTCTGAAGCAAGGTAACATAGGGAGCCATAGTGGAGATTGATTCTGATAAAGTAAAACAGACAATACAGTAAGATATAAATACACACTAATATTAATCTCAATTGCTTTCAGGTGGACAACATAAATATTCCACGAAACGAATATAAGAAGATGACCAATATGCAGGGAAGAGAACTACAATTTCTGAAAGATAGGTAAAAATTTCTAATCGCAGACTACACAATAAGCACAACTAATCACTGACTTTTGTTTCATTTTTACAGGTGCACAAATCAAATTGGAAGAAATCAAGATCAATAGAACAAAGTTGAGAACAAAGAAAAGAGAGAACATATAGAAGATATAACACATCAAAGGTGAGAACAACTAAGCTAAACTTCTTCTCCTTGAAATGAATATAACATTTGAGGTATTGGCATTGTCTAAAATATAGTTCTAATAAAAGAACATAATCTATCACAAAATTCATCCATTTTTTTTTACATAAGTTTCTTCTTATCAAATGCAGATATTCATCATCTATCAATGATAAAAGTGGAAAATAGTAATGATCAACAGGAAAAGGTTAAAACACAAAGATAAATATGGAAACAACATAAGATACCAAGACATCAAAGATGAGATGTACTATACTGAACTACTAAATTTTCAACTACATATAAAGATTGAAGCAGCAGTATACTAAAATAGAGTAGCAATATGAGAACACCATCATTTAGTTAAAACTACTAAAACTAAGATTAGGCAGTATAGAAGTGGTGTAGAAGAATTATACAGATTTCATAGAAGGAAGAAAGACATATACCAAAAGTAGAATGGTACTCTAAGCTAGGGAGGAAGCGATTGCAAAGTGAATGAAACTGCAGTAGAATGGGGTATTTATAGTTGTTTGTTGTTGTTTATTTGCAGACACATCAGAATAAAAACAATTAAGTTAAGAAATCAGATATAATCACGAGTGAGACCTTTCAGATAACAAAAATAGATGATAATAAAACAAAATCAAAAATAAAAGAAAAAAAAATAGATATCCAAGTATATGTTGATATAAAGTAATATGCTATTTAATAGAACTACTAAATATATTCAATCAATGTGGATTTTCATGCATGTTGTAATAAATATAGGGCCAACTAATTGGGCCTCCTGACAGAGTAATAAATGAGTAGTAGTTGATGTTTCCCTATTAACATCAATCCTATTTTTGCAGGTATACCAAGAGTAGAGGTGGGAATATGGATATCGGGATCGATATCCACCGGGTATTGGATACCCAATATCCAATTTTATGGGATTGGGTATGGGATTGGATATTGAAATTTAAGATAAATCGGGTATCGGGTAACCCGAATGAGTATCGGATATTACCCGAATATCCAATTTATTATTTAAAGTATTTTTAAATTAGGTTTAGCCATTTTAGACTTCTAAGAGCTGGGCTAATTTATTTACTACTAGACTAACTTTCTCTTAACTTATATAAAATAAGTCGATCTCTCTTATTCTAGGTCACGACTTCTCCAAACTCTCAAGTTTTACGTATTGCATAACCAACTCAAGTGGTTTTTATATTTTAGTTAATTATTTTGACTTTTAAAATTATATTATTGGTTGTTTCAACAGTTTAATTAAATGCATAACTTTTATTATTTTACTTACATATTGAATAACCAACCCCCATAATTATAATCATATACTTTAAAATAAAAATAACCCATTTTTTTGTAGTTTTATACTATAAAATAAATGCACCATTAAAGATATCAGTAAATTTAAATATTTCTTTATTTATATTAATATAATAAAGTTTGATTTTTTTTATTACTAGTTATTACACATGTAAAGAGTCGGGTATTTGGGTACCCGATACGTCGGGTATGGATACCCAGGGCGGGTATTGGAGTACCCGAAAATACATCGGGTCGAATTTTGGATAGACATTTAGATGATTTTCGGGTTTGGGTACCCAGTTTTTTTGGGTCGGGTATCCACGGATACCCGTATTCCCACCCCTAACCAAGAGATAAAAAAAACCCCAATCAAGGATGAGCCGCTTCTCATTTTCAAGGATGAAGAGAGAGAAAATCCTGCTGCAACCAATAGAAACCAAGCAGGCATAAGATGCACACCTATATACCTCTCCTAATCTGCAAATACGTCTCAATGTGAAGGAGAAAGAGAGAGAATATTGGATGGAATCATTACACAGAGAAAGAACAAAGAATATGCACGCTTAAACCTTTAATATTCTAATCCATATTTCTTAAACCTTTTAAGAACCTAATCCATATTTCTTATGGATATGCAGGATTCCTTCATATATTCTATGAAGACAGAATTTTGACATCTTACAATCTACAAAATGAAGGAGGAGGAGGAGGAGGAGGAGGTATAATTTATATTAACATACTCACCAACAATTAATTCGATTTGCAGGTTACCATAACATATAATTACAGACAGGCTTGAAGACATTAAGAATATACACCAATTTGTGCACTAAGGAAGAGGAAGGATCAAAACAAAAGTAAGTTCATTAATTTATACACATTTAAGCAGTCTGATAGTTTTGAAAATTTGAATGTATAGGTTCTTCAATCATATGATTTTAATAAAATGCATTAGCCCTGACATCCATGTATTAATCACCATCTTTGGAACAAAAAAAAATCAAGTGGCTAGACAGATTCTATTAATCCCTATTAAACATGAAATATATTTATTAGTCCAGAGGATAATTCTATTAATCCCTTCCAATATTAAACATCAGTTTAGGCACCCACGCCTGCCATGTTATCAGTGCTCTCTTTGTGGATATTGGCGTTTGAAGGCAGTACTTTTTCTGACTGTGTGCACAATAAGGAATATCAAGTTTCCTGGGTCCAGTGAATCCACTAGATCACATGGTCTAGGAACTCACGGATCGTTGGAAGATCTCGGTCGTCGGACACACAGAATACCTCTTCAAAACCCTCAACCACGTATACTAAAATTAGCACAGGGAAGTAGGGATCGATCCCACAGAGATGAATGCGCAGATAAACATGTTCAAAGACTCGGGAACTATTTTTGGGTTGGCTGCTGCCACGCAATTTGGGTTGAGGAAATTAACTAGACTTGGTAATTGAGATATGCTAATCTAACAACTGGATCGAAAGAACTACTTCCTAAATTAACCTAGACCTGGGAAAACACATGACAGTGGGGACCATTTACTGAAAAGGTAAAATACGGATGAAAAACTGGAAAACAACTAACTAAAGTACTAACTAACAGCGACATCATCTTCTCCAACAATTGGCATGAAACATCCAGTAAAACAGAGTGAGAATGTAATTCGAAACGAAGCAACAAAAATTAAAGCGACAAAATCGAAGAACAATTAAAACTAAGGCAAATCTACGACTACTAGACGAAGCAAAGTAAAAAGAAAGCAGAAAGTTCAAAATCCATGCAAACTCGGTTCCCCTGTTCAGATCCACACTTCGGATGCTAAATCCACTCTTGATCCAAGCATCTGAAACAAACTTCGTCCAAAATTATACCCATAGCTACAGATTCGCCGATCAACCACAGATCAACAACAACGGCACAGATTCACAACCTATTTCCCAGATCAAGCACATAACATTCAAAACAGAGAATAACATTCAACTTCTGAAATAAAACCTCAAAACACAGAATCAACGTAAATCAACACAAAATAAACACCATCGTGACGTAAACTAAATGCATAGATAACGGTAAGTAGCAAACAACCACTCGACTTCAGAAACGTTGAAGTTCGACGGAATAACAGTGCAAAAACTGAATGTAAATGATTGTATCTTCGCCCTTCGTGAGGATCCCCATTTTTCCAAGTGTGTGTGAGTGTGTGAGTGTGTGAGCTGAGAGCAAAATCATCCTTATCGTGTGTTGCATGCTCCTCTATATATAGGCGTGGAAGTGGGTCCAGCAAGGCTCTCTTGTGTGAATAGTCTTCCTTGCCCTTAGCTTTTGACTCCCTTCGTCCAGCCATATTTCTCTTTAATTCTGCTCACTTTCCTTCGCTTTTCTTTGCTGGTCCACTGCCTTCAGCTCTTCCTGGACCTAGCGATTTCCTTCACACACCTAGCTTAAAAATTGTGTTAGACCCAATAAAAAGGTGACTTTTCATCATATAACCGATGCATGAAATTAGCCTTATCAGCGTTCCAGTTCTCTAGGACTTTCTCTCTCTCCTTATTCTGCAGAGTGAGAGGTGGCTCCTTTATATTATGGGATTTTTTGTGTCACAACTAAATGAGTCACCTATATACACATGATTAAGTTAGTAATATAATAGAAGAAGTAGGCTTTATATGAAATTATATAATTCTGAACTTTATGAAATTAAATGGGCCGAGCTTTACCTAATTTTTCCAGTAATTTAAATGACCTACATCAACGTGTGTTTACAAAATTATAGATTTAACTTTTTTTGCATATTATTCTTAAAGGCCTATTAGTGAACATTATTAACTGATCCAATATTTATATTTATATCCTCCCTAATACTGTACACAGATTCAACTTATGCCTTGCAAAATCAGTAGTAATCAATAGAGTTCATCTTTTATTGTACATATGCATATCATACTAACTTTATCAAGCTAAACTATAGGAGCATCCTTGCAAAGTGAGTTTTAATCAGTTGTGTTAATCTTGTATTGAAGATACGCATATCCTGTTGATTTATGTCTATGATATTTCTCTCAGTCCCTTCCATGTTTGTGCAGTTCACTATATGCATACACTTGCAAAGTGAGTAATAGTAGATGTATTAATCTATGTTGAATATCAGCATATCCTAATCATTATGTATTTGCTATTTCACTTAATCACTTGTTAATGTTGTAAATGTGCAGTACTAATATATCCTTTACACCTGTGTAGGAAAATGAAGCATTGGAATTTGGAGAAGATATATATATATATATGAATCACCTTTAAAAAGTGTGACCTCATTGTGTTTTGGAATTGTAATAAAATAGGCATATGCTATAAAGTGAAATGCACAAACCAATCAAACAAAGGCTAAATAAATGATAATAAACGATAACCAAAAAAACATACAGCATTGAAACCAACAATGACAGCAACAATATTCACATAAAAAACGCAAAAAAAAATGAAAAACAAAACTAAAAAACTTCATTTTCCCGCCAAATGCTGCCAGGTGGCATTAGAAAAAACTGCCCCTTTATATATTAATAGATTTCTGAAAACAATTTCTCCTCCGAGTTTGTGACAGTAATTTAGATTAAACGAGAGAATGCTACTAAAATGGATGTAATTGCAAAATCTGATAACACGTTAAAAAAACGGTAATAATGAATGTTGGCTCTATTTTTTTCAGAATTACAATCCATCTTGCATAAATGAACTACATTTGCAAAACTATTTCGAGAAAGTTTAGGAAGAATTAATAGAAATCCATTTTGTGCAAAAACATTTACTGAAACTCATTGACTGGAAGAATGAATTGCCTTTCATTAAATTGTGGGAAGTATTAATCTTATGGTGAAAAAATCATTGCTGAGTTGCATAGTCGAAGAAAGAACAGAGACTTCCTTCAAAAGTTCCCTTTACAATGGCTACCTAGATTATTAATGGTGAGTGTAAATTTATTGAAGAGACGGAGAATTGGTAGTAATCGACGGGATGAAGTAATTGGGTGTAGCTGTATGGATTTAATATATTCAGAAAAAATACAACCTATCAGTAATATTAATTGAATTAAAAAAATAATGATTACATTGCCACATCAGCATTCGCCCGCATATTGCTTACGAATCGTCGCTCAACACAACAGTTCTCCCGAAATACTATATACTATTGTATGGGAAATGATCTAATTTTGTCTTAAGCATTACTACTTCTACATGACAGGTTCAAATATCTGGCCAATTGTCATGTCATTAAATTAAGCCTCGTGTTTACATTTTTGGTATTCTTATTTAAGGTCTATTAATTTTTATTGTAATGTAGCGAGTCATAAAATATTGTGTTCCATTGAGCTGGTGATGTTGCATTTGCAACTAATTAGCATTTTACTACTAACAAATTAAATCCATAGGTATGAAATACAAACTTATCAATCTGAAAAAGTATCGCACCATATTTTTCATTTTCGAGCCATTTATAATTCAACTTTACAACCTCTCCTTATTTTAATATGAGTATCGATAATTTATGAAAAGTATTCAAACCAGGGAGGGATTAAGGGGCAATTGCCCCACCTCAATATAATTAGCTTATACTAATTTGTTAACGAAATTTTAAAATTTTGTAATTTCCTTTATAAATGTCTCACCTCAAACTTCTAAAATTTCTTCATGTATTTATTTTTGTCCCTGCTAATTGAATTCCTGGCTCCGTCCCTAATTCAAACACTTACCCAACACATATAAAATTGCAACAAAATATTCAAACATTTACCCAACACATATAAAAATGCAACAAAATATTCAAACATTTATGAAAAGTATATGTCTCAACAAAAATACTTTGACATCCGGTTAATTACGTGTCACATCAAAATTCGCATATGGTATCTTTTACATGTCCACAACATAGGAGTTTAAATTTTTAACAAAAAATCATAGTATGATTATGCTATTTACACTGGATAAAAGGTCATTAAGATTTAAGATGCCAAATTTGAAAATATATGATTATGATATACTCCATCATTTTAGTACACGATCCAATATAATGGAAACATATTTGTAGTCGGTTAGTAAATACTCCTTCTAATCAATAGATCGAGAATTCGAGTCACCACAGTAATAAACCACTAATAATTAGTGCTGATCAATTTTAGAGAAAGAGAATAAATTAGGAAAAATTTCACTAGTAAAATGCAATACTACATCTCGTGCTGCACACAGACAAACATATCATACTTATCATATGTTTGTGTGTATAATAGAAGGGAAATAATCAATACAAAAAATGCATCTCAATACAAAATCCAGACCAAATCCTGAGGTGGGTCATTATAAAGAAGTGTTAGGTCATATTATAAAATTCGGGTTTCAGATGTTAAGATCATTTTATGCCATCCTTATTATAATGACGTAAAAATAAGCTTTCGATGACCTAAAAATGACCTTTGTATGCTTGGTTCAGTATTTTTGTATTAAGAATGGATTTTCATTTTACATATATCAAAACTCTAGAATAGAAAATATTATAGGTACTTATCATGCTTGTGGATGTAACAGAAGATGTTATAGGTGAGGTTTGCACACTTCCATTCCGGTCCCCATAACTTCTTAGCTTTCTACCATCTTGTCACATTTCTTTGTTTTTCTCTCACAGTAAAATAAAATGGACTCATAATCACTTATTAAAATTGCTCATATTTATAATATTATTTTATTTTATTGTGAGTATGAAAGTAAAAATGGATTATGACTACTGGAGTCCTCACTCTCCTCATCCTATTCACTATTTAGCACAGTTCCTGAATTTTCATCGTGGCTGACGAATCATAATTTTGTTTTTGGTAAAAGTTTTATTGACTTCTTATGTGCATTTTACTTTCTGTACAAATTAAAGTATTAGTACCGGCCAATCCAAATTTCATGGAAGTTGAAAACCAGTGTAATTTCGAATTATTTTATCATTTGAATGAACTAGCGCCATTTGGGGTTTAGATTTGAATGAACAAATGTAGAGCTGATTTGCTCTTCCACTGTAATTTTACATATTTTTCTGAGGCCTGAGCATTAGTGGAAGTTTTCAGCTGCGCTGTGGCTCTTTTCGTTGGATCTATTGCAGTGGCTAGGGGTGCTCCAACCGGTCCGATGTGGACAGGTGCGGTGTCGTGGGTGGCTGGTTGCAGTTTACCAATTCTGAAGTTGGGTTGGGGGGTTATAAGTCTTATATTCGCACAATGCCTATATCTGGCGTTATTTTCCTTTGTTGTAAGCTACACGCTTTGAATTTGTTATGCTTTGTGTGTTATTGGCTCGATTTGTTTCGTGCGTATTGGTCAACACTGATTATTTTGTAAAAGTGTCATAGACCTAGTGGCTAGAAGAAGAATGTTGAAACACTTGAAACCCCTTGTCTGTTTAGCTCTCTGATTGCCAAGATTATCATTAGGTTTTAACTCTGACTGACTATGAAAGTGAACAGCAAGTTGCTATCGCATGTAAACCTAAGAAAACAGGGTATCTTGTTGTAAGTTGATTGCTCAGCTACCCATCACTTATGCAACTTTACTGTATAAGAATCAGTGTTTCATGTGTATTGCAATTTTTATGGTTATTAAATAAGGAGTAATAACAGAACATTGGTTTTTCTTTTAGGTGCTAATCTAAAACCTATAAGAAATCAAGCTTTTTTCTATGGTGTCTACAAAAAGGACTAGCTGATCACTCGTATTGTACCTTGCAAATGACAGAATATGTAGCCATTCTACCCCATGTGAAGCTGCAAGTTCATGGTACTCTCTTAGAAGAGTGGTCTTGTCTGCCAAAAAATCCCTCTCTCCCTGCCAAAAGGTTTGATCTTCTTCCCTATAGCTTGATTTTCTTATATAATAGCATTCAACATCTTGTTAGCGGGTTGGAAGGGCCAATGGTCGTCAACCTCATTGAATTGGCTCGAAACTATAAACTATAGCTGAGATGCCGGCTTTACTTTTAGGAAAATACCGTGTAGTTTCTCTCCAATATATAATGACTCACGAGAAGCATTAGAACAGAGAACCGAGAAACTGAAAGACAACAAAACCAAAAGAAAAGAAGAATAAAGAGAAGGAAGAATAATGAGACTGCATACAATGACTTATGGGCTTGGATGCATATAATATTAGATTGGTAATTTATTATTACTATTAATCTGAGGCACATAAAAACAATTCTGTCTTTCGTGTTATATGCTTCATGACGATCTTGATGCTTTATATATTCCCTCAGTCTTGCCTATCCTTCAGCAAAATAGCTGATTCTACCCATTGGTAACCCTGCAATACATTTGACTTCTTATACGAGATTCATGATTTCTAAAATAAAATATTTATATTCGGCGTTTCTTATTATGCTGATTGAATCCATCACCTGTTTTGGTTTTACCTTGGCTGGTGTATGTGTTATTTTCTACAAGTCATATTTTTTGCTTGACCTTTTGTAATCGTAGGAATGATGTATTGCATGCAAGTTGTGCATCTGTGTTTTCCAACAATGAATAGGTTCACAAAAATCCATAAACTTGAGCTCCTTGCATCAATCGTAGTAGTAACATTCTGTGTGGCAGTTTCTGTCTGTATACCAAAAGTGCATATATTTAAAATTTTTGGTTTTTCATTAAAATCTTAAGCTTCTTGAAGCATGCCACTGCTGCCAGTGGCGAAGCCAGAATTTTAATGTTGGAAGGCCCAACTTACTCTTCATGATTGTGAGATATTTTTGTTTCTTCGTCGCCTAAAACTGATGCAAATAAGGGAGTAATCAACCACATGTGCTATGTATGGGTTATTGATTTAAAGATACATGCATGTATAATATAGTAAATACTAAAATTGGTGGGGGGACCATGGGCCCCCCTGGCCCTCATGTGGTTTCGCCACTGACTGCTGCTTACATGAACTGCTCAGTTTTGTCTCTTCATCTCCTTTACAGGGGCTTCTATAATGGAAGGAAAATAGTTAGTGGATTGTCTTCTTGGAAAGCCCGCAAGATCATTGCACCTCAAAGAAAAATCCTGAATGGAAGTCCAATGAGGAAGACTACAAGGTGTTATTGCTTGAATGCCCTAGCCAATGTTGATGCTGCAGCTGCTACTTCAGAATGGGTTCCGTTCATTGATCAAGTCCTCCTTTTAGCTACTATTATCCTTACTTGTATGTCTCATCATAGCTTGACGAGTATCTGAGTAGAAGATGATAGAAGCACCATTATTCATTGAAATTAAAGTTCTATTTTGAGATACTGGTTTATTTAATTGCAGTTCAGTGACAATTGATGATGAGGTTTGGTTGCAGTTTGCCTGGTATGTTGTGAGAAACAAGCTAATGGATTCATTATCTGCTCTTAATAATGTGGTAAATCCTAGTGAAAACATAGGGAAACTTGAACAAAACCCTGCCACACAGCCATCAAGCTTATAAGCTGTTTCTGAAGGTCCTAGAATTAGACTTCTCTGGAGATCATTTCAGCGGCTCAAAAAAGAGGCAAGCATTTTGTGTATTGTTTCTTTTTATTTGTATTCTACTATTACTACTTTCATCATGATAAGGGCAATTTTTTTATTACTCTTTTCTTTTGAAGTCATAGTTGAAGGTAGGCAGTGGTAAGTGTGCAAAGGGATCTTTTAGATTTTCTTCTTCCCACTATCCTGACAGCTATGGAGCAAGTGGCTGTCCTTGTGAATATGGGAAAATATTTAGCCAAACTACATAGTTTTTCTTTCCTTTCCATGCCACTACTATGTTGTTTTTCCTCCACCAGTAAAGGATTGGAATTGTATCTTTCAGGTGACCAATATTTCTGCAAATTCTGCTGCAAAGTCTACAAACGAGTTCTTGGCTGTCTTTACTGAATCTTTTCAAAACTGCTGCAGCCCTCTATGCATGGCATGGCTTGAAGAGGAGATTCGCCTCATCTCCAGAAAACCTGACAAGGTATCTTTATGTGATGTTTCCCCTACAAATAATGTAAAAGACATGAAAGGAAGTAATCCATTACTATAATTTCTTTAATTTCCCCAGGACCTTCTTTCTTTGGCCAAAAGTAAGCTGAATGGATATGACAGCATAGTTCTAAATATCAGAAATTCAGGCAAGGAGGATCTATATGCAGAGTTGATATATGCCCTTAAATTTGGTTCTTCCAGGTAAAAGTAACATAAATTTGTGTTTTGGGGGGATTTTGGGGCTCTTTTGCTTTTTTTTTTAACCAACACATATTTTCACTTTTGGGAAGGAATTACATTGTATTGAAACCTGCAAGGCGCGCACACACACACGACAACAAAACAAGCACAAATTTCTGATTTTTGTTTTAAGATTCGTGTTTTAAAATAATATATTTTGAAATTCACTCCTTTCTTTGTCATTTAAAAAATACTATATTTTGTGGTGGGAATCGAGCCAATCACTAATTTTCAAATCTGAAAAGGTTTTATGAGTTTCGAATCTTTTAGATCTTTCTTCATATCCTTCTTGTATTGCGTCACTTACTGTACCTAGCACCTTTTATTTTCGGGTATTTAGGGGGTGCTTGGTGTGATGAAACGAATGAGAGAATAGAATGGTCATTCCTACCTCTTAATTCTTAGAATCACCATTCCTTCTAGATTAGGAATATCCATTTCTTCTTCAACATGGTTCCTTTCCTTCCCCCTTTCCATTCCATCATACCAGCCCCGTTAGACTTTTAGTTTACTTTTCATGTGTTAGACAGTTGATTGTGTTAATGTGCTCGACTTTGTGTATAGTGAACCATGCGACCATGTCTAATAGCTAGGACAGTTATGATGATTTAAAGTGATGTCAAATGCTTCTTGAACACTGTATAAGAATGTCCAATATGACCATACTCCAGCAATACCCTGAATGTACCTATACATATGCATTGACAGGAAAGGTGGCTACTATAATTCTACCTTGTTCATTGAGCATGGAGTAGCTATATTAGAGGATTTGCTTATCACGTTAGCAGATGGCATTGCAAGCATGTACTTGGAGCTTATATCTGTGGATAGTAGCTTATCCAATGAAATGAACAATCTTGGTTTCAGCTTCTGTACCCTCTCCACCAGAGCACTTCAGAGATTACGTAATGAGGTATTGCTCTATGAACTCATGTTTATTTTTATTTTCCATTTGTAATTTCCATCCTTTAGGTTTCTATACATGCCACTATGAACTCATTTTTTCTCTCGACTGTCTCTGGAAGCAGGATGAGTCTGTATTACCACAATTCTCTCAACGTAGATATATTTGGATGTGTTTAATTCATAGCCATGATTTCTGATTCAAGCAAAGTGAGTTCGATGAAGCATAATATGTATATGTTTTTCTTTTGATGCAGTAACATATGTATGTAGTGAAAAACTTTGCATATTGCACTTCATTTTGGAGGATACAATGTACTTCATTTTAGATAATAGTGATAATACAAATACAATTCTGATAGAGTCAGGACCTGAGCAAGTTACAACTCACAAGGTGTAAAATGAAATCTGTTAACCAGATAACGCTTGTAAATGTTATCCCAAAAATTAATTCAATAAACGAAACCGGGATGAACCCCATTAATAACAAAGTCATGTCCAACAAATCTGCTATAGTTACTATCCAGACTAGGGGGACCTGTTACTAATTCCTATCTTAGCCTTGTCAATTAATGGTTAGTCCTCATGTAGATAGTAAGTGCAGATATAAGATGACCTCTGATGAACTAAAAAAGAATGAAAACAATCTTGTAAGTTCCAACCCAACCAGATTAACTGACTAGCACAAAGTTAGTTAACCAAACTGCTTATCCTTCATTAAGTAGACAAGGGTCAGAGGGTCACTATCAAATTCTGGATGGTTGTGCAGCTCTCTAAATAGTGGGCGACACATGAAGTTCAAAGCAAGATTAGGTCTATTAGCTAATGTATGTTTAGGATGAGACTGGTGTTCTTACTCCACTGGGCTGATGGCTAGGATATGGTTTAGCAAGTGGTGCATTTATAAAACTACGAAAATAGGATTTTGCTTCCGTTTGTATCTTCTTTTACAGATTATGACAGGAAATGACTTCTGGTTGTTGACAGGTGGCATTGCAGCAATGGTTGCATCAAAACATGGCTGCAGTGGCATCTATGTATGAGGACCGATTTGACCTTTGTATCCTTAAAAGCCAACTTATTGAGTCCAGAGGCAATGAGACTGAAAAGTTTGGTTGGTTGAAGAAGATTAGTTTTGTGAGATCAGGCCCCATATCATCATCACTAAGTTATGCTACCATCAATAGCATCTCTTTACCTGTTAAAAGGACCAAGGAGTTGAGGGCCTTGGTTGGGTTGTACGTTCTACTCTGTTACCATGACTATTCGCGTGACTGAGTTAATAAATCCATGATTTTCTTCCTTCCGTGGTTGTTTAATATTGATACATGCACTCATTTTTTATGCTCATTCCAGAATAAATGTGAATAAATTTTCACTTCCAGAAGCTGAAATATGGCTTACAAACATATATCAGGATATTTGTGGAAATGTGAATTATAAACTAATCTTGTTTAATGGAAATGCTTCCTATTGACATTGACTTGTGGCCCTCGTGAAGAAAGAGGATATCTATCTTTTTTTAGTTCGTCTAATATGTACCTCAGTCATCTGTATCATCATGTGCTCTATTGTTATAGTGAAGAAAACTAAAAACATGTGGATTATTTTGGGGAAAATGCTTTGTAAAGTTGGAAGAATAGTTTGCCGATGAGTTGTTGCTCCTGTTCATTTTTCTTGATCGTAATCTTAAAAAATTTCTATAATATGTTGAATGGATCCATAATTTTGCATCTTCCTTCTTCCTTAGATGCAGCTATGAGAATCAATCTTCTAACTTTTCAACTCAATTACACACAGTATTTCTGTTGCAGGAGGTACTACTTTAGTCTCTTCCTTGAACTGGCCAACATCACCATGCCAATTGTCAAAATAGTTGTTGCAAAAGTCAGTGATGCTATATCGTTCTTCCTTGTCAGCTTGATAGGAAGGTCACTGGGGCTAATCTACTCTGGTATTAGGAACTCCTTACGACTGAAGTAAGGTATAAATGTGCCAGGTTATCTGTTCAAAATTCCCTTGTCATTTTGCTTATTAAGATAATGAATCGTGAATTATTTTGAAGGCTCTTTTTAGTGATAAACTGCCTTTTAGAAGATTCAAGATAAAAACTTGAATTCCTGCAGTTTGACCATATCTACTATGGAACATTCCTTCACTTCTGAAGAACTTAGAGGATTCTTTTGAAAACCTGTTTATGTTTGGTGCATTTCATTACTATGATCCTATCTTGTTTTAAATAAGAGAACGAATGTAGGAGTACTTTACTAAGAGGCTTAGCATATCTATACATTGGATAGATGATCAAGGGATTGCTGTCTTTAAGGCAAGGTTTTGGACTTCTTACAGTTAGCTGAGTTTGAACTTTATAATAACTGGAAAAAAATTGTTAGAATAACACGATTCTTTTTCGTCCATTGATAGGTTTCTGCTAGAAATCTGTGATTGGGACCTAGCTAGTGTGGGGAGTAGTGATCAGAGCTGGGCAACGAGAATGGAATATTGGGCCCTAAAGAAAAGTGATTCCAATAAGCCATGCAAGCAAAGATACATTACTTTGACTGTAAAGTTGTTTTCAAGGTGATGATAAAATATTGCAGGATAATGAGAATCTGCTATTTGCTCATGCATTAATATATATACTAAAATGGACGTATGGTTATCGCCTTATAGTCCACCCAAAGTGTGATTTACATTCCGCAGTTCGTATGATCTTAGCCTTGTACTAATGACGATACACAGCTCAAATAGTAAGACGATCCTTCCTCCGATCAATAGGTTTGGGGTTGTTACTTCGTGTGTGTTCTCAGAAAAATCTTGCAAGGATGTTATAATTACATATGCTGGCCTTGGATTCCTGATTGCTGTGTACGTTATTGAAAATATGATTTATGAATTTTGGTTTCGAATTATTGTGTGATTAAACCTTGTTTTATGCCCGTGTCTTGTAGTTTTAGTGAGCAAGATTAGTACTACTCGTAGTATTTTTTGAAATTGTGGAAGTGAAAGCAATGGTGGGGGACATGGGAAAACGACACGCAATAGCTAATGGAGTAATAATTCTTTCTAAAAGCCAAAAATACATTTCAGAAAACTGTGGCCCACCAATCTTTACACGACATGAAAATCTTTCTAAAGAAACTTCTTCATTTTCAATAATCAATGCTTTGTTTTCGCTCATCTTTATAAAGTGGACCTCACTCTCTAGGTACCCAAACCCAATTCATTAAAGCATCCCCATCTATGCTCTTAGCTAAGAGTAGGGAAGTGGGCTCAGATCCACTTTTATTGCTTGTCCTTAACTAAGAGCACAACACCCACATCCGTGCTCTTAGCTAAGGACAAGCTCAAGGGTCCCACCATTATATTATTCAATTTAAATAAAAACATTTCCACAATATTAAAATACATTAAAATATCCGAAATACTATTACAAATTACAAAATAATTAAAAATTACATAATTTAAATCCTAAAAATTAAAAATTACATAATTTAAATCTTAAAAATTAAAAATTACACAAATAAAATCCTAAAAATTAAAAATTACACAAATAAAATCCTAAATATTAAAAATTACACTACCCGTTGCCGAATTTCGCCCAAATGTGATTGATTAGATCTTTTTGTAGCTCAGTGTGGGCTCTTGTATCGCGCATTGTGTGTCTTCTTTTCATCCTCTCGTTCACCGTTGTATGCACACCTCGGCGTGGGGGAGACCTCGCGGTTGAGCTTCCGGCTTCATCCTCGTCGTAAAAGTTACCCGCCATCGGTCCTTCGTCAGCTATAATCATGTTGTGCAAGATAATACACGTGTACATGATGTCGGCGATATTCTTAACGTACCAAAGTCGGGAAGGGGACTTCACAATGTTGAATCGGCCTTGAAGGACACCAAAAGCTCTTTCGACGTCTTTTCGAGCAGACTCTTGACGCTGCGCAAAAAGAATCCGTCTTTGCTCTTGTGGATTGCTGAACGACTTCACGAAAGTCGACCACCTTGGGTAAATACCATCGGCGAGATAGTAACCCATGTGGTATGCATTTCCGTTGACGGTGAAGTCGATCGCCGGTGCTACACCATTCAAAACACCATCGAAGAGTGGTGAAGAATATAACACGTTCAAGTCGTTGTTGGATCTGGCAACACCGAAATATGCATGCCAAATCCATAGGCGGTAGTCGGCGACCGCTTCAAGGATAAGCGTTGGGCCGCCACCTTTGTGGCCGCTTAAGTGTTGCCCCCTCCAAGCAGTCGGGCAATTCTTCCACTTCCAATGCATGCAGTCAATGCTGTCTAGCATACCGGGAAAATTGTGGACTGTTTCGTGAAGACGAAGCAACCGTTGACAATCGTCGGTGGTGGGTGCCCGAAGGAATTCCTCGCCGAAAGCAGAACGAACGCCGTCGCAAAAATTCTTGAGGCATAGGATTCCAGTTGACTCACCGACATGCAAATACTCGTCGAAGAGGTCAGCCGTTTGCCCAGTAGCAAGTTGTCGGATGGCACAAGTACACTTTTGCAACGCCGTGAGACTTTGCCGACCGGTTGCGTCTGCACCTTCTTGAAAATATTCAACGCGAGTGGACAATGTGTTGACAATACGCATAAACAACCATTTTGACATGCGAAAACGGCGCCGAAAATAATCTTCTGGATACCGCGGCTGGTCGGAAAAATAGTCGGCAACGAGCCTTTCATGGGCTCCCTCTCGATCACGAGGGATGTAGCGACGTTTTGCTCTAGTTGGTTGAGGAGGAGGGGCGGGGGTATTGGCGGCGACATAGGCTTCATAGGCGGCATGATATTGTTCATAATATTCTTGTTCTTCGCGCTCCGCTTCCGCAATGAGATTGGTGAAATCCATTTTTTAATTTTTTAGAGAGAGTTTGGGTGAGAGAGGAAGATGTAGATGATTTAGTATGAAAAAGTATGAATGAGAGATAATTTGATGTGGAAAGTGGATGATGAATGTGTGTATTTATAGATGATTTTTGGATTAAAAAAAAAATCACAAAAATCCCAAAAAAAACGTCTATAAACGGCTCTATTTTTTTGGAATCCAAAAATATTTTTTTTTATTTTTTGGTATTATTTTGAATTATTTATGAATTTTAAAAAACATAAAAATAAAAATCGAATTTGCCAACGGCATAGCCGTTGGCCAATAAGAAGACGCCACGTATGGCTGCTCAGCGGCACGGACGGACAGCTCTCATCGGCGGACGGACGAGCTCGTGCTCAGCGGCACGGACGGACGGACGACAAAACGAAACCGCTGCGGATGCTCTTAAGCTTCTTTCCCAATTACAATTTACAAAGTAGAAAGAGGGACAACAAAATATGCAGATTATACAACAATACAAAACACCAGTGGACGACTATCCACTTCTACAATTGTATACATATAACATCTACTTAAAATTCAGCTCCCCCATTAAAAGCATTTTATCTGTTAAATTAAATCACAGGTATTGGTCATCGTGAGCAACGGCATGTAGGATCAGGTGTGTTCTTGCAAAATGACTTAGTTTGGTCCATTGCTCGAAAGAAGTTTTTACGGGATTCTTATCCACCAAATTTTTTACTTCTAGTTTCGGTGACCGAATAATCATTGAGTCCTCTTTTGGGACAATACAAAGAGATTACTTAGTAAAACTTTGAGAGATATTTTGATAAATAGAAACTCAAGACTTCAAAAAACATTTGATAACAATTGCAAAGATAGTATGTAAATCACACACATGCAGAAAACATTTAACTCATACCGTCATACATATAAATCACACACATGCAGAATTTGACAGTAAGTAAAATTTTAAATTTATGAACTTTATCACGTACAAAATTACTAAATTATTGGACACATTCTTTTTTTGGATGCAGTTGGATTCCTAAGAGAGAGCACCATAGTGCGTGATGGTCTAGGGGTATGATAGGATTGTGGTCATGCTGATGCATTTTTTTTCTTCAAATAATTAAGTTAAGAAATAGTACGATTGGAGGGTAGACAAGATCATCTTTTCTAGAGAGCAAAAGTTGGGTCCCCAAAAGACTCTAATACAATGATTTTTCCATCAGTAGACTTATTGAATCTTAATTATTCCATAGACGCTTTGGGTAAAATGAGGAAAAAGTAAATTCTTACACAACAAAATAATTGGAAACGTTCTCTTTTCTAAGCCATTGATTTCCAAAAGAGAAAATGTGTGATGTCATTTGTTCTTTCTTTGCTTAAAAAAAAATTCTTCTAGATTTTAGGCAATTGCACCAAAGATTTGCATTTAGAGAACTCTCTTGTACATCAAGAGATCTAGCTCTAACACAATAATCTTTCCATCCATAGACTTTTTTAAGATTTTGAAATCTTAAGTTCCATAAATGACCAGGCAAAAATGAATTTGGGCCACCATTCAATTATAAAAATAAATGATTATCATTACATTAAGCATGATTATCTGGCATTGATTTGTCTCATTAAGAAGCAAATCAGTCGATTAGAAAGTGATGGGATGGGATATCTTGAATCGAAAGATTAATCAAGGAGAAATAAAAGTGGCATAATATAGGGTAGATCAATAGTCATTATCAAGACAATTTGTGTCAATATAATACTATAATTGTTATATTAGTGGTTTACTTAATACAGCCTACTTAATCTTTATTTTCCGAATCAAGAGGTAGTAATTTGCTTAAATAGATATGCAATACAGTGTCAATTTGAAACAAATTGTTAGAGGTCAATATCTTATTTATCAAGAGGTACTACTAATAATTAATACTCCTAAGTCCTATGAAGGACTATTGAAATTCCATATATATAAATTGAAGAGTAAACCTTGACCGGAGTTAATTAATCCAACCAGATATTGGGTTGAAGTGGAAAAAGGTTTTGGTGAAAACGCTTTATTACTTTAGTGAAAGGAGCACTTACAAAAATTTGGGACAACTTATTATTCACGGTGATAAAGAAAATGAGACGTGGTTTAGGTTTGGGATTTTTTTGAGGTAAGTTTATTTATTTATTGATGGGATTGTTGATGATGCCACAAGGTTGTGTGTGTGACATGGAGTATATGAGTAACGTTCTGTAGCAATTAGAAGGAAATGAACAAATCCCAAATAGGGATTATTATCATAAATTAATTTCTCTTCGTAAAAATAATGAACTTTTGCTTTTTTGGCAGTGTTCGATTTGCTAGATAAAATAATACCAAGATATAATTTCGGATTAAGTTGTGAGATTATTTTAGAAGGGGGTTGGTCATGACTAATTATCACATGATTATCCATCTTGAATTGAGTTGTGGGAATCATTCTCATGAACGTCCAAACACATTACATATTTAATCTCGAGATACAATCTTGCAAACCAAACAACCTATTTGGGGGGTGTTCGGTTAGCAAGACTAAATCTCCTGATTATATATATATCATGTTTGGTTCATAAGATTGACCCCCTCAACTTAATCCTAGATTGATAGTCTCATGATAATTAGTCATAGCCTCCCCCTCCAACTAAAATAATCCCACAACTTAATCCTAAATGGATAGTCTCATGATTATTAGTCATGACAACCGAACACCACCTTTATGTATAAATTTTATACAGTATTATT